>NC_081561.1:83420956-83682221 GCF_022355385.1 Mustela nigripes | reverse complement strand
TTTTTTTTTTAACAGTAGTTCAGTTGAACTCATTCCGCATAAATGCTTCTCATAAAAGGCTGTCCCGATGAATGTAAACTATTCTACTTAGCAATGACACCCAACCTGTCACCCTGACAGCCAACCTTGAGGTGTGGAGGCTCTGCCTTGTTGTGTGCTATCCTGTAGGGCCAAGGCTACCAAAAGATGCAGAATCTCACTACCCTAAGTCCCACATACTTTTCTGAATGTTTACAGTTTTCATTTCTTATTTGTTAGGCAGTGAAAACCATAGAGCAGATACCCTCTCTTGGAAGACCAAGTATAGAGAAGAAATTCTCCAGCTGAGGCTTCCGTCACCTGGTTCTGTTTACAACTGATGGAGGTGAGCCAACAGGGCCACAGGCCGACGTCTACATATTCCGGGCTTCAGGTCTCTGAGGCAGCTCTGAGAGGGGCAGAGTGCCAAGGGAGCTCGTTCTAGTAGAGTGGGAAGCTGGGAGGCAGCCTGGCTGTAGGTTATTCTCACCTCCCTGTGGTCCACTTGGCTACTACTTTTCTGAGAGAAGAATTTAGAAATGACACACCTAAATCTACAAGTTGACTCTTGAGCTGGGCCAAGGAGAAGCTGAGTAAGTCCAGTTATGCTTTGCGGTCTGGCAGCTTCCAAAGTATGGCAGTCCCATTGGGTGTTCATTTGATGAGTGGAATGTCAGCCTCAACATAAAATACTATGGTAACGGCAATGGCCAATGCACTGTATCATATGACTTGAGCTTTTAGCTCTATATGAAATGTCTGGCATTCATTTGGAGAAGAGTGTCAGCTCAGATCCATTGCTCCTGTTACCTATTGCAAAGGTAGTCGAAATGGAGAAGAGCTTTGTAAGGCCTGACACTTCAGTGAGCATGGTTAATAAGAGAAACAATTGCAGGATTAGCAGGGTTATCTTCTGAGTCAAGATTTCAGTAGGTAGATGGACTATTTTTATAAGCAAAACAGAAAATCCTGGCGCTAGTTCAGAAACAAAATTCTTGAAAAGAAACGTTGACCTCTTAATTACCAACTTAGAATTGGTTGCCAAGATTGTCTCATAATGATACTTACTGGCATTCTATCTTCTCCTCTAACACCAACGAGATTGGTGTCTTCACAAAGCCAAGGGAAATAGACTTTTCTAGAAATCTTTACACAGCTGTGCTTTTCTCCTTTATTCTTTAGCTCATGGTAGATTTACATTTGCCTTACTCTCCTTTATCACATCTTTTAGTCCGAAAAGTTTCTATCTCTCTTATGACTGCTTTTCAATAGAAGGCCTATCAAATAATTTTTTCCTTTATAAAGCCGGCACATGTTGAATGAGGGTGATATGATTAGAAGGGACCATTGTGAATATTTAAATGTGCTTTTAGAGAATTTATACAAGAACGAAATTGGAAGAAAACCCAGAAAGTTTCTAATTTAAAATCATTTTATTTTCCTAATTAGTATTTCATGCTTTTGATTAGTTCTTTATTGAAAAAAATGAATTGAGATTCAAAAGGTCTGAGTTTTTGCCCTAACACGTAATTCCCATCCAAAGTCTCAATTATACCAACTCTTCAAGGAGGGCGCCATTTAGGAAGAAGACAGCTTCAAAATGACTGGAATAAATAAAGTACTTTGTTTCTTGGAGTCTTCAAAACAGTCTCTTTGTTGTGGTACATAATATGATATCTCATTGCATATGAAGTCCCGGCTCCCGAGGATAGCCTCTAAGCATCTTTGTGTTCTAATTCGTGCGACTTTGCCACATCACTTTCCATTTGTCTTCTTGGGCTCTTATTTTTTGTGAATATAGTGGATTCTTTGCTGACCCTTTATTATACCATGTACTTTCCTGACTCGACACTTCTGTTCCTGCCGCTCTTCGTGCTAGCCTCAGCGGAATGATTTCCCCTTCCCTTTGAGCTAACTAATACTACAGCATTTTTCATACACGGCAATTTTTGTTGACATATTTTGTTTTCTATTTCCAAAGGTATATTCCTGAAGGCAGGGGATATGTCTGGCCTCTGGAACCTGTTAAGAGATTGGTAAATGGTTGAGAACAGGAAAGATGAATGAATAGATGTACTTCACTGTTAACAAGAATAGTCCCCATGCTTATTCACAGAACTGTCCTGAGCAATGCCTAGAATTATTTCAAAGGCAACAAAAATGCCCTTTATCTGTCAGTAGGAGAGGAAAAGCAAGTGTTTTATCAGCATGCCTGAATGAAATGCATAACCCGAAAATTCAAAAGAAAGGAGGAAATTTCTCTGATAAAACACATCAATTGGCAGAAGGCCTGAAATCATGAGTAAGAGTGTTATTCTGCTAAACACTTGAATCAAGAAACACTCGAAGGACATCAGCCACCTCGGAGATGGTACCTGAGGGAGATGATTCCTGATGCCTGTCGAAAGTTTGGCATGAGAAGCCCGAGAAATATAAATAAGCAAGGGGGGCGGTTTGTAGGAAAGTGTCCCGCTGGGAAGTGCTTGGGCTTTAGAAAATCTAGGGAAAGGAAAATGCCCGAAGTATTGTCTGTGTTGGGACAGCAGAAATAGATGAGCAAGATGTTGCGAGGATTGAATCAGGGCTCAGCTAGATGACTGATACATTGCCACTAGATGACGCTGTTTCCTCATGAGGCAAAAGCAACTGGTCCGTCCGCGTCCACCGCCCCCACCCCCCACCCCCGAGGCCCACACCGCAGAGGCTAGAGCTCCAAGTTGGCCTGGGATCCGTTCCTTCTCTGCCCCTTACTAGGAGGCCTGGAGGCAAGGGACCTCTGAATTTTCCAAGGACTCTTCATTTGGAAAACAAAGAGGTCCAGGCGGGGTGATTTCTGAAGTCTCTTCAATGACTTTTTGGATAAGTTGTTTACTTTTAAAATTCAAACCTTAGAGATGTCTTCTGTGTAAGCATGCTCTTTTTACACAAATACTAATTTTTATTGAACCAAATATCATTTAGATAATTACATGCTCTATCAGATGCACAACGGCACACCTGTGCGTATTGGTATACTTCTAAATAAGAATCTCAGTGTAGACCTAGAAAGAATCTTAGAGGCTGTACAGTTCTATCCTTTACTTTTCCTGTCTGATATCTAAGCATCGCCTTCTTGGGGGATGGGGAGGGACAATCTTATTTTTTCCTGTTAGCTTTCCTTTTGAGAAGCTGCCATTCTAGAACTCTGTACTTGCCTTCCAGGTCAGCTCTAAACTACATTTTCTTATGCAAGCTCTTATATATGACACAAGCATTCTGAAAGCCCTGTTAAAATGTCCAGGATCACTGAATGAATGAATGACATGGAACCCCCCAGCTGTTGTGTTGAGTTTCTGCTCTTGCCTTCTCTTGGAATAGGGGTCTAGAAAGCACATGCTTTGCTCTGTGTTTACTTCAGATGTTTTCAGTTATATGGGAATGCAACTCCAATGCAAGAATATGGTGGTAGATCAAATGTTATAATTGTGTTCTTTCCTTCCCCCAATCCAGAGGAAGTATTCAGCTCCACATCTCTACCTCCTGCTTACCCTGTGGAACCCAGATAACTTTAACACACAGAGGGTTTGCTACTCTTTCTGGCAAGTCTTGAAGGTCATTTGTCTGCTGTTTCTTGTGGTGACTGTAACAACGATTCATTGTAAACAAACTAGCATAACCTGAACCTACAAAAAGTAGTTAAAAACACCATCCTAGTAGGACAAGACAATTGCTATTAGAGAGAATTGGCAAAATGGTGTGTGTGTGGGGGAATATCAAGGTTTGAAAACTCACATGTTCTAGTCTATATCTTACAAAGGTGGGTGATACAGATTTTTACCTGAAAAAGATGATGGGCCTCAATTTTGTTCTCCCGCTTTCCTTATATACCAAAAGGAGGACAATTTGTTGTAAATATCTAAGGTCTCTTGCTTTAAGAAGACAGCCAAGAATGGCAGTGATCTCTGGATGTGTCAGTGACCCCTAATAACCTCCCAATGACCCAGCAAGTCCTCTCAGTAGATCAGTTCAGCTGCAATGTTCAGAGTTAACAAGGTTTCATTAGGGCGGAAAAAAATTTGCCTTTGCTTCCAAACACGAGCTGAGCTCTGATAGGTCCTCAGCAGGGAACAGATTTCCCTTTTTTATCTTTCTGCCTCCCTGGTGTGTAATCTTGTCTTTGAAATAGTGGCAATCAGAACAAATTACCTAAAGAGCAGGGAATGAAAAGATTTCACAGTAATTTTGGGTATTTTTTTTTTGCTTTATTTTCTTTAACAATTGGTACCTTGTCTTAGTAATTGAAAATGATCCAAGAAATCTATATGTACTTGGCAATGCTTTTCTAAGTGTGTGAGCGAGAGAGAACACATCAGGTGACAGGGATTGTTTCAGCTGGGGCTCAGGGCTCTGGAAAACCAGCAAACTACTGCCTTGCCTGGTTCTTTCCCTCAACGGGGACCAAGAGGTTTGGGGCTAATGACTTTTGAGACTGAGAGGGAGTCAGAGCCTGGAAGAGGACAAAGTTCTGTGGCTGCTCTTTGGCTCACATTCCAGAAAGAGAGTTCAGTGTGCTTATTGTGTTCTTTGCAGTCTTGAGAAAAGATAAAGAACAGTGTTACTTAGAATCCAGCCCCGGTTCCTGGTTGGTGTCCCCTTCCCCCCACCAGGATCTGGGTTACTGGAAGGAAGGCAGTCGGACTGCACCTCTGAACCAGGGGGTGCACTCTGCACTGGCTACTTGAATCATTACACTCTGCTCTCACATGTATACTGGAAAATGTGTTCAGGGAGGTGAAGAATGTGCCCCAGTCTACCAGTGTCTGACTAAGACAGACTTGAGGCTCTGAGAGGAAATACTGCAAGGTTAGGGTGAGGGTGAGGGGCTGACGTTCCTGGGGAATCCTTGGAGGGACACCTGCCACGTTAGGTGTCCTTTCTGGAGGGAACAGCCAGTCACTTGAAAGGCTACCTTCTGGTCAAAGCAGCATCTCCTCTGCCTCACTCAGAAGGCCACGAGAAGTTCTATGGCAAAGAGGTGACGTCGCTGCTCAAGAGTCAGGTGGAGAACATTGAGCATCTCGTGCCTCACTCATATTCCTGTTCATGGGCGAATAAATGAACAGAGGTTGGAAAGACCCTTTCTAGGACTTGAGACTTTCTGAGCCTCATGTTACCCAAGAAAAAGGTTCTTGGGGTGTATCTGCAAAGTCTGGGGAGACTCCAAGAGGCGATGAAGGCTCAGTTGTGTGTCGTGGTAAGGATTTAAATAAGAAGAAATTTCCAATAGCAACTCAAGAAAGTGAATACTAAATCAGTAATTTCTAATGGGTAAGGACATGAGCCCCTGGAGCTTGAGAGCCTATAATAGCCCCAGATGGAGGTACGGGTAAGTGGGTATCAGTGCAGGCCGTCTCTGCAGCTGCATTTAATCCAAAAAAAGTGTCAGGGAGTTGGGAGAGTGCTGGGTCTGAGGCACAACACTCAGCCTTAGTGGTGAGGAGACTGAGCGTCTGCCAGGGATTTAGTCATTAGGAAAAGGAGTGCAGGGTGCATAGCCAAGCCATTGGTGTGGACTTCAAGGTCAGAGCAGGACCATTTTTACCTAGACCAAGTTCAAAATAAAGCCCAGGGACCTCTCTTCACCCTTGGAACAATGCAGAAAATATATTTATTTCCTGCGTTATTTTATTTTACTTTTTAAAAAGATCTTGTTCATTTATTTGAGAGCTAGAAAGCACAAGCAGGGGGACCTGCAGAGGCAGAGGGAGAAGCAGATTCCCCCTTGAGCAGGGAGTCTGATGCGGGGCTTGATCCCAGGACACCAGGATCTTGATGCTTAACTGCTTAACCAACTGAGCCACCCAGGCGCCCCCTCCCTGAGCTACTTTAAAGCTGGGTGATTCGAATATTCATCTCTGCTTTCCATTGGTCAACCCAAATTTTTCATGTGCTTGGCCAAAAGCTATTAAAAAATCATTATAATAGCCCGGGTTCAGATTAATTCCTAAAATATAAAATAAAGTATATAAGTTATGAGATCACTCCTTAAACATAAAAACAAGTAACATTACCAACTTACCTTCAAACTCTGCGTCATAAAAAGGAAGTATAATTGTAAATTTTAACAGCTGTGTGTGATCTGCATTTTGCATGGATTTGTAGAACAATGTGGGCAACAAGAGCTTGTGAGTCACGAGCATGTCTATGTCAGATTATGAGTAGCTCGTCAATTTCTAAAATTGATCTTGAATATATTCATGTCATAGTCATCTCAAAATGCTTCTGATGTGAGTCTTGTACTAACGAGTGGCATTACTTTGAAGATGTTCTAACTAGGGGACCCTCTTGAAGAGGTCCCTGAAAAATCCTCTTCTCTTTGCTGTGATGATGGCTACACGGTCCATCCTGTTTCATAAAAAGTTGTTAATGTCTGGCGGGTCACGGAGGTGCTGGTGGTGGAGACAAAGAATGAAGAGGCAAGTTGTACAACTCCAAACAACTTTTTGAATTTACTGGTATTTCCCTTTCCATACATTTTTTTTTCAGGTGAAAAAATAGTGGCAGAGGATTGACAATTATGGAAGCTTGGTGGTTGATCAAGGGAGTTCATTATACTGTCTTTGCTGTTTAAAAATTTCTATAGTAGAACTTAAGATAGTTCTCCAAAGTAGTTCCTAGGAATTTTATTTTAATAAGAAGAAAATGATTTAATGATATAAACGGTTTTTGTATTCTTCATTGAAAATCAACTTAAGAAAGAGAAATAGACTTAGTTACGTATGCTTATTATTTTGCCTATTTTGCATATTTATAAATGCCTCATATTTATATTTCTAGGGTGTAAGAGAATGAAAGTGAACAAATGACGCTTTTCCCTAAAGACATTATGTATTTTTTTTCTTACTACCCTTGTGCTTATGATCTGAAAAATTCCATTAAGATATGGAAAGTAGACAGCCAGCATCCACTTTCCACTTTATGCAATAGGCTTAGGAAATGGCTCTTAATTAAATATGCACACAAAAGTACACATGCTTGCTTTGCATTATATTGCCATCTTTAATGCAGGAAAACTCCAGTGAGCATTGATTCTAACCTTGGGGTGTATTCTGAAATATTCCTTGCAGCCAGGTTTCCTGATAACTCATTCAAGAGGGAATAGCCCTTGATTTAGTCAACTACACATGGTCTTCATTTAAATAACTGTGTATAGCTTATAAATTGCAAACCACGATCTCTCGTGTCTGGTTATGGTATTTTAAAGATCTGTGTGAAAACTCATTAAGACTGGTTGTGTGTGTGTGTGTGTGTGTGTGTGTGTGTGTGAATTTTTTTAAGATTTTATTTATTTATTTGAGAGAGAGAGCATGAGCCGAGTGGGAGCAGAGGGAAGGGAAAAGCAGACTCCCTGCTGAGCAGGGAGCCTGACATGAAGTCTGGGATCATGACTTGAACCGAAGACAGATGCTTAATCCCCTGGGCCACCAGGGTGGCCCTTGATTGTGTCTTCTATTCGTACAGAAACTATAGGGCTTGGAGAACCACATTGGCTGTATTTTACAGAATATTAAGAAAAACTTCAGAACCATTGATTTAATAGCTTAATAAAGTCATTCAGTGAAGAAATATTTATGAAGTATTGTTCTGAGTCTGGTGTAGTGGCAGGAACTATGAACACAGCAAAGAACAGAGCCAAGTGATTACTGCCTTCGCTGGCCTTCCAGACTAGAGTGGGAGTAAACGTTAACCAAAACACCATCCATATAACTATGTAATAATAACTGCCTCCCAAGTGCTATGAGAAAAGCATAGGGTTTTGGGAGAGTATATCAAAGTCATCGACACTGAGCTAGGATTCAGGAAAGACATCCCAGAGGGGATGCTATTTGAACTCACATCTGAAAGGGATGAAGGGTGCCAGATTGAGGGAAATGAACATGAGAAGTCCCAGATTGCAGGAAGAAACCTGGCACACTTTGGAAGTACTGGAGGACAGGGTAGTGTGTAAAGGGCAGAGGGAAAATGGTGAGCAATGAAGCTAGAGAGGTGAGTTCAAGCTCGGTTCCGCAGGGCCACATGTGCTGTGGAAAGAATTTGGTCTTTATCTTTAGAGCAATTGGAAAGTCCATTAAGGATTCTAAGCAGGGGGGATTACATGATCTGATTTATGCTTTTAAGGAAATCACTTTGACCGGAGACTGGAAAATGGACTAGAGTAGTGCAAGCGTGCCTGCAGCCCCTGTGATTAAACGATTAGGGCCAGCCTCTTGGCCATCACTTGGGAATGTGGGGGTGAGTAGAAATTCTCCTGTCCTCTTCAAGATCACAAGCTGTGGGATTCAGACTTGTAAACATATAAGGATGATACAGCGAGATGAGCTTCATATGAAAGGTGAGTAAGACCCATTACGTGAGCACCGTGGCTAAGGCAATTAATTTTGACTTGGAGAAACAGAAGAGCTGCACAAGGAGGTATTATCTGATCTTCGCCCTGAAGAGTAAGTAAGAACCAAAGAAGAGATTCAGAATTAATCCAACAAGAAGGCCTAGCAAGAGCAAATTTAAAAGTAGTTTGAAATGCCCTGAACTTCTGTGAATGGAAATGGTAAAAAGTCTGATATGATTGCCTTGTTGCCAATAACCACACTCTCTCCAACTCAGTTCAGAAGTCTCCAATCTGTTGCCTCTAGTATCCGGACCTCAGTAATTCTTTGATCACACTAGGGCCAGGAATCCATAAACCTCCACAACTTTTCACTGTGTCTCACTCTTCTAGCGTCCTCAGTTGTCTGAACTAAATTTCGTGAGCCATCATTAGCATCATTTCCTGGTATAAATCTTCAACTCCCCTGCCCTTCTCTAACTTTGTCTTAAAGACTCAATGGCCCTCAACCTTGGTTAGCTCCAACTCTGCCTACTCCACTCTCTGCTTGAACAGCTGCCCTTAGCTGGAGAAAAACTCCTGTCTATGGGCTCTGGTCTTATCTGGGGTCACTGAACTCAAGGGAGCACTCAGTGTAGCCTTGAGTTCTTAGCACATTTTCGTAACCAGTTCACTCCACCCCCCTCTCAAATGGCCATCGTTCACCTTTTACTGTCTCCTCAAAATAGCCACACTTTCTACCTCACTTTCAGTGGATGACTTAGCCTTTTGTTTCAATGAGAAAACAGAAGCAATCAGAAGAGGGTCTCATATGCTCCTTCATCGTATCTACTCAGAAACCAGGATCTGAGCCCATAGGCTTCTTTCTTTCCTACTGCTATAGAAAAAATGCCAACCCTGCTCCTGTCAAAAGCTAGCTCCCTTACCTACGCCCAGGTCCTTCCTCCTCTTCAGGGACAAGACTCCATCATTTCTTCTATTCCTTTACTTTATCATTAATTTTCCCCTCTCTACTGAATTATCTCCATCAATATGGAATAAATTATAATATCTCCCATCTTTAAAAATTATAACTCTCTCAACCCTATATCCCCAAACATCTGACCATTTCTTTTCACCTCCACTGCCATGATCCTAGCCTATACCATCAGCGTCTCTCACCTGGATTTTTGCAACAACCTCCTTACTTCCACATTTATTCCTTTCAACTCTACACAACATAATCTCAACTCAACACCCAGAATGATCTTCACACAATGTAAAGAATATCTTGTCACTCTCATGTTCAAAATCTCCCAATGACATTCCATCTCATTCAGAATAATGTCTAAAGATCTTACGATGTCCTGTGAAGACCCATGCGATGGATCTCCCTGTTTCCTTTCTGACCTCAACTGCTACAAGGAACCCCATTGTTTGCTCTACTTTAGGCATCCTGAACAATCATGTTGTGCATTTTCCCTGGAGATAGGCAGCATGTTCCTCTCTCAGAACCCTTGCTCTCACTATTCCTTCTTTCTGAAAAGCTTCTCCCAAGAGCTTTCCTTGACTTGTTCCCTCACTTCCAATCTCTGCTCACTGAGCATCTTCCTCAATCACAGAGGTCTTCCTCAATCACCGTTTAGATTAGCAGCTCTTTAGCTGTTGCCTTCCACATTCTCCATCTGTGCATTATTTTTCTCCAGAGCGTTATGGCACCTGATATTCTATGTTGGTGAGATTAATGATAGATCCTGCAAATATTAGTCCCAACACTTCTATAATTTAATATATTCCTGGTGCAACACACGCTCCCTTAAGAGTTCAATGCTAATGTTCTAGCTAGTGGGTGGATTACCTTCACCTGGGATACAGGTGCCCAGATCCTTTCATTTTGAGGCTCTGTCTTCAGGACCTCAGAGTCTTCTGTGTGCAGCAGGAACCAGGGGAAGAATCGTAAATGGAGAAGGCCCAGCAGGTTCTTAAAAACCCTGTCCTGAAAATGATACATATTACTTCTGTTCATATAGCATTGGCAAAAGTTGGTGATGTGGACACGGTTGGATGCAAGGCAGGCTGTGAAACTAGGGGCAGGGCCTCTGCCTGCCAGTGACAGCTCCACTCTGGAAATGTTGGTGGACAAAAGGCCATCTCTACTGTACACATTATACTTGTCTAGGTTTGGTGTTCCTTCGTGACAATGGAAACTCTATGGAAAAAGTTTTGTTTATCTCTCTTGTAATGCTGGTGCACAGAACGGTTCCTAGTTCCTGGTAGATCCCCAATTTTATTTTTTAAAGACCACGGAGTGGAAGGAAGGAGGGGTTACTGACAAGGTGGGAGTGGAGGCAGAAAAGATAGAGTCAGATCACAAAAGACTTTGGCTGTATGTACTTGTAGTCAGCGTGAGCACAGGCTTCTCCATAACTTGAATATGACCAGATCACAAGCAAATTGGACTCAAACCAGAGGATATAGCCCCATTTTTTTTTCCATAAAACCATTTGGACAATAGTTGCACAACAGGAATTTCTCTATTGCCATCCTGCGGCTTTGTAGATAAGTGGCAGTGAATCAGCCAGGACCAAAAAATGTAATTCTGTTTGATTTAACTGCTCTTGTATACACATGGACTATGTTCCTCCATGGGAAAGTTTTACTTTGTTCAGTGGACTGTGTGTTAAATCGTTGGCATAATTCCAAATTATCTCTTTGGTTTTTTCCTCTACATGCTCTCCTAATTTAGGCTTCATCTGTCATTACACAGGTAAGTATAAAGCATTAAATACCATGAATGTACTCTGGGTTGAAGTGATATTATGAGAGTGACTTTAGACTTCAAGCCAGGTTCTGTGACTCCTATGCCACCTCCCTGTTATGTCATCATTTGAGATCAAACATAGAATTGGGTGAACTCTGTTTTTGATTTAGTACTTCATGTTGGGTTCCTTTAAAATACAACACAACCACGATATGTCAAACTAAGAGAAGGCACATGTATTTTTGGTCAACATATTTCCAAACATTCTGGTATTTGGAAATGTTACATAATCAACTGAACACTAGTTATGTTGACATAATCTCTGTACACTGTAGGTGTTATTAATTGGTTACATAGCTTATCATAAAAACTACTTGCATCATAAAAATCACTCATAAGATGTGTCCCCAAATCAGGTTATATAATGTGAATTACCACATACGTGTAAAACACAGGTTTTATAAAACAATTTTGTTAAACACTGGAAAGTATGCTTATTATTTGAAGAGAAATCAATCCAAATGACTTGTCAACCAAAACAATGGGTATGTTGTTGCAAAGATGCCAAACAGAGCTATCGGAGAGAGAGAGAGAACTTGGCAAATGTGTGACAAAACCCTCCAGCTCTTACTCTGGAGTATTTTTGTTTGAAGATATGTTAGTTTCAATTTATCTTATTAAATAATTTGTATCTTTTTTTAAAAAAGATTTTATTTATTTATTTGACAGAAACACAGCGAAAGAGGGAACATAGGCAAGGGAAGTGGGAGAGGGAGAAGCAGGCTTCCCGCTGAGCAGGGAGCCCAATGTGGGGCTGGATGCCAGGACTCTGGGGTCATGACCTGAGCCGAAGGCAGATGCTCGACGACTAAAACACCCAGGTGTCCCAGTATTTTGTATCTTGAGACAAAAATTTTTCTGAAACATCTACATGGACTTGGGGACCTATCATGTGATGTTTACTAAATATTTGAAGAGTAACTTCTTCTACACCCCCCAAGTGGGAAATGTGAGCAAATATGGATTCCTGTTACCCCAGAAGCCTGGGAGTGGCGGGATACATTGAGATTAAGTGGAATGAGGCTTTGGCTCATGATTATCAATATTGTACAGCTTCCTTAATTAGGGTAGAGACCTACAAATTGATGTTTTTCTACTAAATAGTCGGGAGAAAATGCTAAGGGTAGGATGTATAAGGACATTTTTTTCCCCCACTTTTTCATTCTTTTGCTGTATTGCTTTTCAAGACACCAAATAGAAAAAATTACATTGAGAAAGCTATTTCTTTGAGTTAATTCACTGTGGGGTATACTTACATCTTCCAAGCCCTATGACTATCATAATTGCCTTTCAAACATATTTTGATAGGTAAACTTATTTATTGAATTTTTTTCCTCTATGGAAATCTGAACAAGAAATGTGTTCATGGAGGTGAGAGTTATTTTCTATTTCTTAGTTTGCTAGGGATGCTATAACACAAAGTATCAACCAACTGGATGGTTTAAACTACCGAATTTATTGTCTCACAGCTCTGGAGGCTAGATGTCTAAGATCAAGGTGTCAGCAAAGTTGGTTCCTTCTGAGACTGTGAAAGAGAATCTGTTCCATCCTCTGATTTTGTTGGTTTGCTGGCAATCTTTAGCACTTTCTTGGTTTATAGAGTCATCCTAGTTTTTGCCTTCATCTTCATATGGTATTCTCCGTATGTCCATGGGTGTCCAAATTTTTCCATCTTATAAGGATACTAGTAGATTAGATCAGGGGCCCTGCCTACTCCAGTACGACCTCATCTTAACTGATTACATCTACAGCAACCCTACTTCCAAATAAGATTACAACCTGAAGTACTGAGGTTAGGAAATCCACATACAAATTTTGTAAAGATACAATTCATCGTCTAACACTATCCAACCAATTATCCCAGAGAAAGGAGGAAATGAAGGGAAATCGGTGATATTTGTATTCTTAATGCTGTATATCCAAACCCAGTTTGGTTTTTCTAGGTGATCCATTTTTACCTAAGAAGGTGGAAGAAGATAATCTAAGTTTCCTCCTTTACTTTCTTAGTTTCTGCTTATATCTAAGGAGGATAAAAATATCTGCCCCATATCCTGTCCAGTAGGTGTTTATGAGGATGAGATGAAGCAAAGGAAGTTATAATACTTTGAAAAAGTATAATGCATTTTGTCTTCAAGTTTGTCTCTATTGCTGTAGGAATCAATTGTTCCCTAATTGGCTGATTATGAAAATTATCTTGAGATAATTCTACTTATGGAGATTCCTGGGCCGCTCTTCAGAGATTCTGACTCAGTAGTTCTAAAATAGGGCCTAGGAAATATTTTAAGTGCTTTCCAGGTAATTTTGGTGATAAGTCAGGTGTGAAACTACAGGTTTTGGAAAATTTCTCCTTTAAGAGTTGAGCACTGTCAATAATGTATGTTTAACTTTATTACTCACATGAAAGGAAAAATATTGATTGATGGTTTTAATAATAGCACTATCAGTTGGTTTTAGGAAGGAAATATGTGTTTAGTGAAAAAGGTCTGTGTTGGGTGTTCCTGGATTTGAATGCTCATTCTATATATAGCTTTTAGTGCTTATATATCCATTTAGTAAATAGGATAATTTTCCTGAGCTTCAGTTTCATTGCCTGTAATGTAAAAATAGTAATGCATACCTTGTAGGGTCTTTGGGAGAATTAAATTAGATAGCTTATGAAAGGCTACTGGAATAAGCAAGTCTTTATTAGAAGGTCATTTCTTTCCTAGTCTTCTAAATATTTGATTTATTTTGAATCATGATGTCTAAGTTTTTGGCAATGGGAAATAGTTAAGATAGATTAATTAGAACTATACACAGTGGTCCCTTTTGCTCTGCCTTTTATCTTTATAATTAATATTTCTTGGACTCAAAAGTTTAAATGTAGAATTATGATTGCTGGATGTTTTCAGAGTACACTGGGTCCTAATAGTGCTCTATTAATTTTGTGGAAGAGTGAGAATGTTGGCAGTAAATCCTGGATTCTAGGGAAGCAGGTGAGCTCTAGTGCGATGAATGACCCATTAATTTGTGAGAAACTTGGGTACATGCTGTAGGGCAGGACAGAGCTGAAGGCACTGGACCATAACGTGGTTAAGTATTAATCTTTGAGTAGCATGTAGAAGAGGTCTCCATAGCATTACTGTGGAATGTTTTAAGCAAGCATCTGGCTTTTAATGAGTCACCATTATTAATGAAAGGCTGGTCTTGCCTCCTTAGGATTTTCATGTTGTTGGTCTTTCAACAATGCCATTTGTGTACTAAGAGTTCCCAAAGTTGGAAATAAAATTATAAAAAAACAGGAGGGAAGTACAAAGTTTATTTGCAACTGGGTCTTAGAGACAGGGAATCAATCTAATTGCTGAACCTAGTGTCTTTCCAAATTAGCTCAGCCACACCTTGAGGCAGCCAATCTGAAATTTCAAGAAAATCTATTTGATTTCAATTTCCTTCTATGCACATTAATGGCAGATGTTAGTACCTGTTTTTGTTCCAAAGCTCCCCTTAGGAGATTCCTCTGCCTCTTGTGGTATTTGCATTCTTGCGTATGACCACACAAAACCAGCAGGAAGCCTACTGAACATGGACTGGCACACTGTTTCATTATTGATTGAGAGATAATTATAATTTGGCTGGAAAATTTCAAATATTATAGACCTTCCCTTAAATTTTTAACGGGTAGTTCCAGTGTGCATTTTAGAAGTTACTACTCCATCTTCCTACATGTGATCATAATAATGAATGTGGCAAGACAATGTCGATAGATGTTAAAAAATATCATCAGGTTCTTCTCTAGCTATAGGCAGCCTGTGGTGGCCTTTCTTTCCTGCTGGCATATGAGAGTAAAGAGAGAATTTTTGTAAAAGAAATGGGGGAAAAAATCAAACACAAAAAAGGAGCAGATGATCTTTGTAAGAAAACTCTGAACTAAAACAAATTTTTCCTCGCTAAATCCATAGAGGCAAGACAAGCATCACCTCTAGATATACTGAGAAGAGTCAAGCAGGTTATGGGGACCCAGAGTCTAGAGAAGAATCGTATTAGTTACTAATGATACCAGAGATTGGAATTTTTGGATCAGAAGAAGGTAACAGTGTGAGACAAGTTTTGAGATAAGGTGGATCTACATATATTATGTATGCATTTCAGACAGAATACTTTGGGTATCACCAACAAGACAGAGAAGTTTGATCCCTGAAGACTTTGACACTGTGGAGTTAAGGGTAGGGCTCTTTCATTGACCAGGTGACCTGGCGTGTCTTTACGTGGGAAGGAGTCAAAGTAAATGCTTCTCAGAGGGTCCAAAGAAGAGCACATTAGGGAGCTTCAGCCCATCACAGAGTCATAAAATGTTTGTTAAGATGAACTGTTCACCTGGCCAGTAGCCAGAATAGCAGAAGCAGAGAGCCTCTCAACGTCAGGCTCAGGCATATAAAATGGGAAAGCAAGAACCTTTACAGCTTATCCACATCCCAAAGCTTGGCAGCATAGGTTGGAGATAGGAGGAAATCATATCCAGGAACAGGTCCTAGAGTCTTGCTTTTAAATATTGGCTTAGAAAAGTCAGGGCTTAATTTTTCCTAATTTCAGAAAAACAGAATTACTGGTTAAAGAAGGTGTTGTCCTACCACTGGGAGTGAGCAGATTGCTTCTGGGAATGCTGCAGATGCAACTCTTTGCAAGGCAGATTGACTCCATGCGTGCTTTTTGCTCAGGTGCCTTTTGTCTGCTATCAAATACCTGTGAGTGTCTGATATTGTACTATGGCTGTTAAGGGGAGAGGCTTCCATAACCTCCTGGCTTGTTATATGGGGAAATAATAACTCTTAGGTTAAATATTATCTGGAAAGTCATCTCTTATTATTCCCAAGGGAAATATGCTTTCTGCTAAAACAACTCATTGCTTCACTGTTGAACTGTTTCATTCATTCTTTCGTTTAGCAATTCATTCATTCATTCATTCAACATTTAATCTGGGCACTCGCTGTCTAACAGGCATGGTGTTTTCTTGTACTTGTAGATTGCATTTGCATTGATTCTTACCCTGTGACGAGACATCTAATACCATTGAGACAGGGACAGGATGCAAATATGGGGGCAAGTTGTAGATGAAGCCTTTTCTTCTTAGGATGATGGATTCTAGAAATGTCACAACATCAATTAATTTTTATAAAAAGCCACAACATAAAAGGCTATCTTCTAAAAATGTGATTTGAAGAAAGAGATTTATTTATATGTTACCGGGGCTCGTGATCTGGCTGTATAATCCATCTTTCACAAGGAAATCTCTGGAGAGTCTGCCTGGTTTCTAGCCTCTTAATATCCACAGGTGGAGGACCCAACCAACTTTATATTTACTTTGCAAAAGTCTTTCAGCCACGCATAACCTTTCTAGAGCACAAACCTCAAAATGCTTTCCATGCCTCTAATGCAACATTAAAATAAAAGAAAACATGTAAAAACAAATAACTGTTTAAATTCTGCCTTTTCTGTTCTTCTTTCTTTTTCTTTTTCTTTGTTTTTTAATTTGGAAAACAGCAACCAGCAAACTTTACTGGCTGAGATCAGCCCTTGTCTCCCCTGGTGTAACAATAGTCAGTGTGTACTGCGGATTACCATGTGCTAAGTGCTTGACACACATTAAATCATGTAATCCTTCTAGAGGCCCTAAGAGATTGGCTTGTTTCTTTCGCTATTTTACAGATGAGGACCAAGAGTTACAGAGGCCAGGTAAACTGGCCAAGTTCTCAGTGCTAGAAGGTATGGTTTTGGGGTATGAACTTGAGCAGCTTGGGTCCAAAGTCAGTGCTCTTGACCACTACCCTAGGCTGGGAGAGGCAACAGGGACAGAATGGGTGGTTATTAAGTGTTAGTTCCCTCTTACACACACTCACATCTGCTTTTATCTTCATAGGCTAACTCTGTCTTGTTAAAAATGAGAAGCAAGTTAGTTAAAATGTAAGAGCTAAAATGACACTGTGTGTTCTTTTTTTTTCCCTCCTTTTTAGATTTTATTTATTTATTTATTTATTTGAGTGAAAGAGAATGAGAGAGAGAGAGAGAACATGACATAGGGGAGGGTCAGAGGGAGAAGCAGGTTCCTCATTGAGCAGGGAAACCGATGTGTGACTTGATCATGGGACTCCAGGATCATGACCTGAGCCGAAGGCAGTCACCCAACCAACTGAGCCACCCAGGCACCCCAAAACTGGGTATTTTTATTATTCTTTGGTCTAGGGGTCCAATGTGGGTTGGAGGCTGGAGTGGGGTACAGGGCGGAGGCTATCTAACAAAGCTCTTCAGGCCAGATGTCAGTCCCAGATGTGATAATGTACATGTGAACCTTCCACATTGAGTAAGTATCAGGCATGGTCTTAGCTCACTGACTTCTCTCTGACTTTCTTTGATGTTTACCCTGGGTGGTAGTGGTGAGGGATTGGGGATGAGGTGGGGAGAGGAAGAGAGAGAACTGGCAGAGGAGGAATTCAGATCAGATTTCTTCAAGAACAGAGACACATGGGAAATCCAGAATGGATCGGCATGGCAGAACTAAGGAATGTCTGTATTCAGCATTGGTGAGGCTGAACCCTAATTTCTCTTGGAATAGAAATGTGTGTGAAGAGCATTAGGTTAAGTCAAATGTCTTCAGTATTTTCTAGAAAGGAAAGTGAGCAGGCTACTGGGTTGTCTGGACCCAGGCTCATATTGGCAAGCTGCTAATAGCCAACAGCGTCACGGCCTGAAGTGACTTCTTCAATAGAGGGCTTATTGAATTTTGCAAGTAGCCTCATCAAAATGAAGCCTTCCAGTGGCTTCAGAAATACCCATGTCAGTCAGCAGGCCTGTGAGTCTTGCACACATTACACACATTACATAAACCCCCTTGAAAGCACAGCCAGGATCTTCTGAGTGCTCCATTGCCTTGCCTGGCTAGCAGGGCTGTGGGCTGACATTCTGGGCTCTGAGTAAAAAGTAAAGTAATGGATGTGTTGTTTTCTGTAACCCGCACAGCCAACAGACTTCCGGTAGGGAGGTCTCCCCCGCCTCTATGCATCTTGAATGTATTATCTGCACCGTCTTTATGTAAAAAGGAAATTTTTGTCACTGGAAAGTCCATTGTGTGAACTGCAAGAAGCTGGCCTCAAATCGGGCAGGCAGGCTTTTGAACAAGCTATTATCATTGAGTAAAGAAAAAAAGCCAAATGTTTGTTTTATTCTTCATTAATATCTACAGTGTTTGACTTTTGCCATTCAGGATTTAAATAAATATACTTAGGGATGGACATTTACGTCAGTCACTTAATTTTCTCCTTGGTGTCATTCAAACCTATGAATGGGGCCAGCATGAGAGCCAACTGTTTCATCAGGCTCCTTCGCCCACCGCCCCTGCCCGACTGCCTCGGACTGTCTCTGATCTCCTGAGATGTGTTGAGCTAGGAAAAGCCAGCTTCAGTGTTCCGCGTGTGCCTCATTTTAAGAGAAAGGAGAATGCTACCGTGTTTACCAGACTTTGGCTTAAAGGTACTTGGGACAGTTCTGTTCTAAATAAAGCTTCCCTTTGGCTTCTAAAAATCATTTGCATGCACTTTTTTAGGAACAAATTTGTGTACTGTGTGCGGCTTGGACACCAGAACCTGTCCTTGTACAGGAACTCTGAGGTGATCTGAAGGACACACATCCTGGCTGAGGCCTGGCAGCTCCGTGATGAAATCCCAACAGGTCAGCATTGCCCTGCTCTCCTTTCTGACCAGACACTTCCATCCTGTCACGTGCTTCTCTGAGGGCTGGGAACAGGTAGAGAGGTGAGGTGCAGCTAGAGAGAGGCCTGGTGTGGCACAAGAAGCCAGCCCAGCTTTGGGCTTCGATTATCCTGAGGACCAAACCCATACCCACCACTGACTGAATTTGAGACCCTGGGTCTTTCACTCCAATGAGGTTTGATTATCTTCCTGGGAAGGTAGAACCAGTCACACATTCTTCACCGGGTTCTGGTCAAGATTAACCTCTTCCCTTCCCTCCCAGTCCTCAGTTTCATTTGAGTCATTCCCGCCCAGCTTTCAGTCCCCAGCTGAGATGGCATCTCTTCCAGACATCTTCCCCATGACTGGGTAGGACTCCTCCAATGGACTCCGACATCACTCTTCTCTCTGCCATATCACATTGCGTCTCTTACCCATTGAACGGCAAGCTTTGTGAGAACAGGAAACAGATGTATCTTGCTTACCTGGCATACATCATCGTGCCAGGGACATGGTGGCATGGGTGTCACCGCCTAGTGACATGCAGCTGTGGAGGTGGCCCTTCGCCTATCCTTGCTTTTTCTCGAGCCCATCACAACCATAGGCGGGCGATTCATACCCCAGCGGCCATTTGTTACCAGGGATGGATTTCTCTTCTGCCCACACTGATGCCTAAAGCTAGAACTTTTTGATTTCTTTGTCACCATAGGCCATTTATGTATAAAACTGCTTCTGTTGCCATCAAACTGTCTTGTTTTGGAGACTTCCTGAAACTTTATTAAAAACTGGGTTTTTGATGTGGCTGCGAGACTCATCCTCCTAGGAATGAGTGGTCGGCTGGAAAGACCCTGGGTCAGTGGTGGTGAGGTGGCAAGATGTCACTTGGGACAGAGTCTCAGTGCCGGGAAAACAAGGAGACCGGGGGCGCCAGAGGGAGAGGCTAGAGGAGATTTGGGGGCCGGGGGGCTGCCACACTGGAGAGAGGGCAAGAAGTCTGACACCAGGAAAATTTACCTTGGCATCTGTGTTTGGCAAACTAAAATATGGAAGATAAGATGATGTGTTGGTTCATCACTGAAGTTTTCTTCTGTATAAAAAGGCTGAGGAAGAGGAAGAGGTTAGATAGAGGGATTGTGGCAAAGAAGAAAGAGGAAGCCTCTGCTAGGGCACCCTTCGGCCTTAAGACCAAAATGAGGCCTGACTTAGAATAACTGTGGTGCTGATTTCCCTCACCCCATATTCCTCGGCCCATACGTAGCTCCCTGTAACCTCACCTGGGCCTGCCTGTTCTTGTAACCTGCCTCCCACGGCTGACTAAGGAAAAGCTGTTTGGATTGCTGCGAAACTTGGCTGGGTTTGAAGGGTTTAGGTTCTTTGGAGAAAAAGTTCAGTTCTAATGCCAATTCTAAGTTATAGTGACCTTCTTTAAGAGTAATGATTAACTTCATGGCTAAAGATCACTGAGAGATGAAAATTCAAGTAATTCTCAGACTATTTAAAGTAATCCCCACCTCTCCCTAAGGATTACTGGGAAAATTCACTGAGGAAAGGGAAAAGGGAGAAGGAAAATAAGTCAGCATGCCCTCAGAGGTTGGAAAATCAGGAGTTTCTCTGTAGCTTAAGTTAATAAACAGAGTTGAAATCTATATCAAGATCCAGGTCTTAAGAAAAAGCATATGTTGAGGAGGAATTTAAGGTTTCAGTGACCAGGACTTAAAGCTGCTTGTGGGTGAGGGTTGATTAGCGAGCACTCAGCTGTTGGGGTATGATAAGCTGTATTCAGTTGAGGGGTGACTGCACTCTCTCACCCCCAGACATGAAGTTCAGGGAGTACCATCAGCCCAAAGAGGTCTCATTTGCTTGCTTTGATTGCGTTTACCAAATGCTTATTTCAACTTTGTTTTGTTTTGTTCCATGAGTTTTATATGCGCTACTAACTAAAGTGATCGTCTGTGTATTTGTGTATTCCAAGGATTGTCCCCTCCCCCCATCCAAATAGTCTCCGTTGTTAGTTAGCCCCTAATATCCTCCCACCTTCCCTGACTCTGGGCACCTTCCTACCCGATACTCCTTGAAATGTCACCTTTAGAGAGTGGTTCCTCTGTGCTAAAGGCACTGAATCTGGTTTCCAACGTCAACTTCAGGGACGGCTCTTTTGGCTCTTACCAGCTTATCATATCTGTAAATCGCTTGCTGGCTATCTCAGATCTGGGTACAGGGAGAATGGGCGGGGAGAATGGGAAGGGAGAGGTAACTCGGGAATCTTGAATTCTTCCTATGAAAAGTGCAGGGCTGAGTAGGCAGAATGTGCTGTGATCAGCATAAGAACCGAGGGCCAGCGGCACCTTGGAGACAGGCCAAGGAGCACTGGGCAGGAGGCGGGGAACATGGGCCAGGCAGAAGGGAGTGACTTTTTTTTTTTTTTTTTTTTTTTGCCTCCTTCATTTAAGACAGGGAATACTGCATTCAAACCCATCCGAGAAATGGAGGGTGTGAATCAGCAGCAAAATGTTGGGTTTAAGTGTGGGTCAGTAATTGTCTATGAGGATGTACACCACTGCATACAAATGAATGGGTTTCAACACAACTTCTCGATATTTCAAACAGAAAAGGCTTCCCCTTCAAGGCAGCCGTTGGTGACATTTTCACATTAGTGTTCTCTCTTCCTTCCTCACCGTCCCCTTCAATGGAATCCACACCGGCCTCCTCTTCTTCCTTCTCTGGGCCGCAGGTTTGACCCCCATGTGCCAAGTGTGCCTCTGTTCACGGCATGTGGGTGAGGTCACGGGGGGAAGGACAGTTTTCTGAGACCGTGAGGACATAGCTGCTCTTCAGAAGGGCATGATCTCACCTCGCAATTCTCCCTGCAAATGGCCTTTCTCTTTTGGATCAGGAAGGGTTAAAGGAACATTACCTGCTCACTCTTTAGCTGGATTTTTTTTTTGGTTCTCCTGGATTGAGAAAAGTATTCTAAAGTTTTGACAACCTAATTAAAAAAATACTGATCACCTAAATGACTGAAGATTGAAGGGATTCTCCTTTATGTACATTGGAGAAAAAAATCCAAAGAGGGGAAAATGTCAGGGTCCTCTGTTGAGAAATTAAGTCAGGAAATAGGAAAATATGAGCTCTTCATTAAAGGGATATCCCTTGGGATGCCTGGGTGGCTCAGCTGGTTAAGCATCTGCCTTCTGCTCAGGTCATGATCCTGGTGCTGGGCTCCAGTCCCCCGTTGGGCTCCTTGTTCAGCAGAGAGCATGCCTCTCCCTCTGCCTCTGCTCTCTCTGTTTGTGCTTGCATGGTCTCTCTCTCTCTGACAGATGAATAAAAAACTTAAAAAAAAGGGGAGGAATATCCCTTGTTATACTTTAGCTCCCCCCTGTGTTGGGTGTAAGGAGGTAGAAGATGAGAGACAGAAGATTGAGGAAAGGAGGGAAGGATCAGAGAGTCTGTGTCTCTGGCATTCTCCAGGGTGGGCACAATTCCAGAGTGAAAAAGCAATTCACTCCATACTGGATGTAATTTGATTGTGAGGCTTCTTCTCTGTCAGGCCCTGGGCTCCTCAGGGTCAGGTCTCTGTGTCCTACTTCATTGTTTTTATTTCTTAGCTAATGCACTTTTCAGCATCATGTGGTGGCCTCCTCCTGTTCACTGTTTACCAAAGAGTGGTTAACACACTAAGTGCTTGCTAAATCAGAGCGCTGACTAAATCATTTCTAACTAAATGATTTTAACTAAAATATCATCTAAAATATAATTAAAAATAAGCAAATTATAAGTGAAAATCACGATCAACTTTCTCTTAGTTTCCACCATTTGGATTAAGGGTGAGATAGACATCGGGATGCTTGCTGTAATGTTCCCAGCTTAAATTTTCATTTTTTAGTCAACAAACATTCATTGTGTGCTTGGCAAGTGGTTGGCCAGTGCAGGACACAATGGTGTGCAAGTGAAACACTCCGCTCACCCTTTTGGCACAAAGGTCAGACTGGAAGAAACAGACATTGATTAAATAATCATACCGGTCTATGATTACAAACCATGACACAGGCTATAGAAGGAAAGTGTTTGGAACCAGGGGTCAATGCCAGGCCCTGGATAGAACCATCTTGGCTCCATGGAAACCTACACCTGAAGGTTATCCTTTCTGCTGTGAAGTTGGAAAGAGAAGAGTGAGGATGAACTCTATCGCTATGGGCTTGGATGCATAGTAAGAATTTTACTAGACTCAGGCAATATTGCTTTGCCCCATAAAGCTGGTGGTAATCCTCTTCGTGGGTCACTAAACATCTAAGTGAAATTGACTTAACTTTGGTTCCAAGTCTGCGAGATTGAGGCATTTTTAAGATCCATCCTTGGAGAAAAATTAACTTTACAAAGGCTCCACTGAGTTTTGGATGATATTAAACTGCTTTCCTTTCATTAGGAATAACACTCAGTGCATTAAAATGAGCACTAGCAGTAAAAAATTTAATTAAAATAATAACTACTGGAAGAGCCCAAATAAAAAAAAAATGATAAAAAATCTAGTTAAAAGAAGAGTGGCTATAAAGACATATTTTAACCCTTTTGTGGGATTTTAAAAACGTCTTTGATAAATTCTCAGGAAATTAAAGTTCCAATTTTATGGCAAAATGATAAATTCTTAGTACATAAAGGTGATGATATTTTGTTTAAATTCCAGTGTTTATACATAAAGTTTACAATAAATGGAAGTGGTCATGCAGAATTTTTCATACCGCAGACAGACATGAGAAAGATGATTTGAAGACAAAAATCTTTGACTTCCTTTATGATCATATTTTCAGAGGATTTTGGAGATTTAAATATTCCCAGTGTCAATTTTTCTCTTCAGGCTGCCGAAACTTCACTTTCCCTTCCTCCTGATAGCCGAGCCCACACCCACCATCTCTTTACTGTTCACCTATCCCTCTGTTACTTCACACGCTAATCTGTACACCTTGATTTCAAAGATATACAAACTAATAATGTAATAAAAGAATTTGTCATTAATTTTAGTGGTAGACTCTTTACTATACCTCTGTCCAGTTTCTAATGACGGAAGAGCATGTTGACTCTTGATCTTTAGGTGTTGGGCTAGAGCCTCCCATTGGATATAGAGATCATTAAAATAAATAAATAAAACTAAAAAAATAAATAAAAGGTAGCTGTTTAAAATAAATAGCCACATCCCGAACAAACTAAATTCCAGTTTTTGGAGGTGGGGCTTTGGCACTCTCCGCAGTGATTTTTTTTTTTTTTTTTAAGTCACCCAGGCAATTCTGGCATCTAGTTATGATGAACACTTGGCCTTATAGTGTGGATTCCACACCAGCAGCTTTTATACCACCTAGGAACTTGTTAAAAATGAAATTCTGGGGCCCGGCCTCAGGCAGACTGAGTCAGACACATTGGAGGCAGGATTCAGCAAACCGATGGGCATTTTAACAAGCCCTCTAGGAGATGCCGATGTAAGCTAAGCTTCTAGAAGCCTGCAATGGGATAAGGTACTAAAGATTCCAGTTAAAACTCAGCGATATCTAGAAATGGTAGCATGTTAAAGTGCTGGACAGACACGAGCACTTTCGATGACATTAGCTTACCATTTTAGTATTGGACTCATTTAACCTACTCCGGAAAATAGGTGACAGAGGATACATAAGCTGAAATGAAAACAAAAAAGTAGAGAGGGGGAGTCTAACCAGCGCTGTCTAGTACAAATATAATGTAAGCCACAAATATGAGCCACAGAGGCAGACCACTCTGTAATGTGAAATTATCCAGCTTCAACATTAAAAAAGAAAAGGAAACAGGTAAAATGGTATTAAATCATATATTGATTTAACGTCTCCAAATGGTGTCATGCCAACCTTAATCAATACAGAAGTTACTGATGTTTTACATTCTGTTTTCATACCAAATCTTCAAAACCTGTTTTTTTAATACTTACAGCTCATCCCAATTTGGCCTCGCTACACTGTAAGCCCTCAGTAACCACATGTGGCCAGTGACTATCATACTGGATAGCATAGCTTTAGATCAGTGCTTCTCAAACTTTAATGTGCAAGTGAACTACCTAGAAATCTTGGAAATAGACATTCTGATTTAGACCTAGGATGGGGCTGGAGATTCTCTTTTCTTTTAAATTCCCAGGCCCAGCCAACTACCTAATTTGTTGGGCCAAATGCAAAAAGAAAATGCTGAGCACCTTGTTGTTATCAAAAAGACAAAAAATAACAAGTGTTAGCAAGGACGCAGAGGAAAAGGAACCCCTTACACACTATTGGGTAGGAATGTAAATTAGTGTAACCATGATGGAAGCAGTATGGTGTTTCCTCCAAAAATTAAATATAGAAATATCATACAATCTAGCAATTCCACTTCTAGGTATTTATCCAAAGAAAATGAAAACACTAACTCAAAGAGACATATTTCCCCTATGTTTGTCACAGCATTATTTATAATAGCCGAGATATGGAAGCAACCTAAGTATCAAATAATAGATGAATGGATAAAGATGTGGTATATATACACAATGGAATATTACTTGGCCATAAAAAGAATGAAATCTTGCTATTTGCAACAACATGGATGGACCTCAAGGATATTAAGCTAAGTGAAATAAGACAGACAGAGAAAGACAAGTGCCATATGACTTCACTTATACATGGAATCTAAAAAAAAAATGAACAAAACAAAACAGTAACAGACTAATAGATACAGAGAACAAACTGGTCCCTAAAAGGGAGAGGTGTGAGTGTATGGACGAAATAAATGAATAGGATTAAAAGGTTCAATCTTCCAGTCATAAAATAAATAAGACACAGAGAATCAATGCACAGCATAGAGACTATAGTCAAAAACAATATGACAACCTGGTAGGCTGACAGATGATAACTAGACTTATCGTGATGACCATTTCATAATGTGCATAAAAATCAAATCACTATGTTGTACACTTATAACTAATACAATGTTGTATGTTAATTACTCTTCAATTCTAAAAAAAAAAAAAGGAAAAAAGAAAATGCAGAGTTTCTTATTTAAAAATCAGGGGAAAAGTGCCTTCGAGGGTACTAATCTGTATAATTTTCTCCTTTCTTCTGTGGTGCCCCTTATACCTGCCATGGTATGTTTTATTTTCTAATTAAGTCCCCACCTTGGGGCATGGGTGGGATGGGGTGGCAGGGAGGGATCCTCGGAGACTGAGTGCAGACCTCCACAGGCGAGGAGGCAGTCTCACTCTGGAATGTGTCGTGTGTGAATGTGCCTCTCCATCCCGGATGCTTTTTGTTGCTGTTGTTCTTTTTGTTGAAAAATCTAGAACTCTCTATATAGAAAGTGTGAAACTATGAAAGTAACTCCAATCTTCCTTTCAGATAAAATACAGTTTTTTAATTAGGTTGACTCTAGAAATAGGAAAACAAAATAATCCTAAAACTTCCAAAATTTTATACCACCAAAGTAGGTTTTTGGGGTTTTTTTGTTTGTTTGTTTTGGTTTGGTTTTTTTGCTTCCGTAGGGGACACAAATTGACTCTTTCAAACCTCAGTCCCTTTACTTCCAAGATAAGGAGGCAGGACTCTGCAAATCCTGGCAGTTTGGCTCAGAGACATAGGATCTGTCCTCTTAAGTAATGGGAGTTGTCAAGAGAAACACATCAGAGAACTCAGACTTTTTCTCCCCAGCCTCCTTATCCTGACATGATGATCCAAAAACACACAGGACCAGACTATCTGTCAGCAATGGTTCCGTAAAACAACCCATGGGAATAATCCAAAACTCCTATTCTCGCTTTTTTATTAACTGATTGACAAGCTTCTTTAAATCCCAAAAGTTCTGAGATGACCTCAAAGTAATATGTGCCATATAAGAATAAAATTAAAATAAATGCCAAGGAAAATATAAATTGGATTATATTGTTAGAATCAGAGGGAAAAAATAGGACTCCAATTCATAAGCCAAGGGGTCCAACAGAATAGCAATAATCTGGTTCTGCAGTGTTTCTGAGTTTCTTGCCACCCAAAGTGAAAATGGAAATATTGTCAGCTATATTATTTTCCTTGTCCATGAGGAGAAAAACACCAGTTTCCTAGAGAGAGCAAAGCACATTCAGTATGTATGTCAGAAAGAAATTACTCAGCTGGATTCAAAGAATTATGATGGACAATGTCCTTGATGATATTAGTCAGGGTTGGGGGGAAGATGCCAAAACAGTCTACTTTGGCTGGTCCTTGTGGCTTCTTTCAGTAAAAGGCAAAGGACAACTGAAAATATAAAACAGAAATAATACATCTATGCTCCTTGCTGCTTCATATCACTGATTCAATTCTGTATTTTGTGATTCATCTATAGAACTACAGGGCACGGTACATGTTTTCCCACAACTGGACTTGATAATCAGTGCAAACGGAGAACAGATAGACACAGAAGTTAAGACATGGAGGTCTTGCTGGTAAGCATCGTACAATCTCTCCAAAGGAACAAAGTCTACTGTTGATTGGTTATTGGACACTTTGTCAAGCTGCAACAGAAACAGAACAGGCATGGTCCATGACTAAGGAAACAAGATGCCATGTAAAGATCAAATCCTTAAAACCTCTCATTACTCCTCATGCGGTTAGAAACCATCTTCACCTTCCAACTTTTGGAAAGAAAGTTACTCCTTTCTTTACACATAGGGAAGAAGTTGCATAATGCAAAGAACAGTAGGCATTGCCAGACCTGCCCCAATGACGACAGTGACTGGTGACCTCCTGAGACCAGGTGCAGACCTTCTGGATTCATGTAAATGATTCAGCCTATAAATAAAATGTCAGCCTGGCCAGCAGGAAGCTACAAATGGTAAAGAAGTTATTAAATAGAGCCCTGAGACAAAAAGCTCACTTTAACATAATGAGGCTTGGTATTGGTATTGGGGACAGGGCCAGCAGAGGGATGCTTCTCTCGTTTCTTTTCCCTTTGGGGGAATAGAGAGCAAACCATATGTCCAATCTTCGCCCCAAACTGATGGGACACGTAGGCTGATTTGCACAGTGGTGATGAAAACAGGGCTCAGGGAGATACAGTAAGCTGCCCACATTGCACGAGAAGGCAACAGGAACTCAGTGCTTCCTCCTCCTTGATAAGCCCCTCATGTGTTAAAAGGGCAAGACTTGGCATTTGAGGTTTCTCTCCTGGGTCTTCCTGTGTGACTGGCTTCCCGCAGAGGCTCCCGCAACACACGGCTCAGCGCTTGTGGTGCCGAGGTATTTGATTGACTTCAGGCAAACTTGGCATCCAACAATGCTACCCTTTTCATTTGTGAGTCTGATGTGTTTGTCAAGAAGATGCATTTAAGAAATAATTTAATCTCTTGTGTTTGACTTCAAGTGATGAGAAAAACATGAATATGAATTCAGTTTAATGATGAATCACCAGCTTAGCCTAGCCCCGGATTTGACTGACTCACTGGGTGTATGACTCATGTGTTATTTGATTTATATTGTTTGAAGATGGATTGCTGTGACTCCTGGAAGCGTTGTGTTTTCCTCTCAATTTTTGAGAACCATTCTTTACAGTTGATAAAAAAAGACAAAACAAACATTAATGGTTAATAATGAGCCAGTACACACACATACACGTGGATATATATGTCAGGACTTCGGCAGGGAGAAATACTGTAGTTTCCAAGCTTACAGCTATAAGGGAAACGGGTTATTATATTGACTAGATTAATACGAAGTATGTTTGTTTCTTGACAAACATGATTGACACGCAGAGGCCATTCTTCCCAGGTTGTATACTTCAAGCTGCTTCTCAAGAGTTTGGATGACTTCGAATGATTGTTCGTTTGTTCCTGCTGTTTTCAACCCAACCAGTGGTCAAAATTCCCAGGGACTGTGAGCATGGAGAATGCAAGACTTTTTTAGTTCAGATTTGTTAAGGTTATTATCTTGAGTTTGGGCTTAGATCACAGGGATTAATTCTTAATACTTAAGGATATTTTTGTTATGTTCTCTTCTATTTTAGACACACACAAGTGAACTCTGCATTTCCTGGGTTCTAAATTGAACGTCCTGCCACTCTTTTGTGTCCCCTCCTTTTGAGCAGAGGACAGGTGTACACCTCAAGCCAGGTGAGCTTCCTGTTCATGTGGTACCGCCCACAGCTCTGTTCTTTGGAACAATTACTGTTTTTTGCCTTGATGATTACCCACAACACGCTGAGAGGATATCTCTTCACATGCCAGATGGTAGGTTATTGGATGGCAGAAATCGATCTTGCATATCAAAGCGTCCAAAAGTCATATGCTCGTAATTTTAATAGGAACCCTTAAAATGACCGGAAATTACATATGCTTTTCTTAGGACAACCCATAACATAGAAGATGTTTTAAAATACCTGATCTTTCCAAATATTAGTGTTGCAGAGGAAACTACATTGATTGGGGAATCTGAGATAAGCACCCTAAATCAAACGATGTAAAAATTTACCATGTCTAATATAATGGGTAAGCAAATCCCTAAATAATACAGAAAACTCATTTCAACCCATAGTATTCTCTCTTGATACACTGTTTTAAAAAGTTAATTAAAACTGTGGGAATGGTTGGTCTTAATTTTGTCCTTCTTCCTTCCACACATTTCTATTGATGAAGATACTATCGATCAGTAAAATATTTAAAGAGACTCTGGTAGGTATGCAAAGAAAGTATGTATTTTTTAAATTAATAGTTTAGAGTTTATCTAGAAGAATTGAGTGTGAAAGTTTTGGCAGATATCATCAAAGCAACTCAATGTAAATAATATGTGAAAATAGTAAGTGTAGTCAAACTATCCGGAAAATCCTTAAAAACTGTCTAAGACCTATCTAACTGTATACACAGGCAGATATCTTGGATTTTCCCAGAGTGAATATTTGTTTTCTGTGTATTTGTTTTTTGATCTATAATAGACAGAGACTTTTAGCTGCAAATAACAGAAGCCCAATATAAACACTAGAAAGCAGAAAAAGAAATCTTAGCAATCCAGGGTCCCAAGTTTGTTCTCAGAGCTCTGTCTCTATCCTGCTTCTCTTGACTTCTTTTTTATGTATTTGCCCTATTTTTATCTACTATCTAAAGAAAATGGCTTCTGGGGAATCTGGGTGGCTTAGATGGTTAGTGTCTGCCTTTGGCTTAGGTCATGATCTCAGTCAGGGTCCTGGGATGAAGCCCCATGAGTCAGCTTGGAAGCAGAGAGTCTGCTTCTCCCTCTGCCCACCCCCCTCCTGCTTATGTTATCTGTTTCTCAAATAAATAAATAAAATCTTTAAAAATAAATAAATAAATAAATAATAAAATGGCTTCTTTATTATGGTTAGGAAAGATGGCTATAGGCCACTCCCTAAACTTCCAACCCTAAAGGATGGCAGACCATTTCTCATATTACTTCTGTGTAGGAAATCTCAGGGAGGAACCCCTCTTGATTCTGCTTAGGTTACAGGTTTATTCTGGAATCAGTCCTAATGGAAAGGGGAAGGCTCACTGTGGCTTCTCCTGCTAGGGACTGAGAATGGGTACGGTCAGCCTCATTGAAACCATTTTCCTTTTAAGAAAAATGTGTACTGTGATCAGAAGGAAAGAGAAACAGGGATTAGATAGACAAAATACAACAGATGTCCACTATTAGGCCACTTTAAGTTGTTTTTGTTTTTATAAACCGTAATTTAGTGGCAAATTTGTCTTATCTGTTAAGTGATTTCTACATATGTTTTTGGGTGTATGAGTATTTATGTGTGTGCACATTTTTTGTTTTGCTTTGTTTTAAATATAGGATCATATTCTTTAAGGCAAGTTCAGCTTTTACTGGGAAATATATTCACCCATGTCCTGAACTCAGCATGTGTTCAGAGTTTGTCCTTGACACTGCTTTGGAAGCTCTGAACTGTAAATAATTTGGTTAATAGCCACATGGAAATGGAGAAGAAAGAAATAGAAATATAAGGTACAAAGGGAGAAATCATTCTTCATATGGTTCTTAATGCTGCCTTACAAAAAGTCCTCAGTGTGGGCAAACCCTTCTCTGCCACTGCAGACACGCCCCCAGGAAGCCTGCTCGCATTCCCTCCTCTCCTACTAGAACTGCGATCCTGACTTCCATCCCCAGAGATAGATACATCTGCCTGTTTTTCAATTTATATAAATGAAATCATATAGTATGTACTCTTTTGTGTCTGGCTTATTTCACTCAGCATGATGTTTGTGACATTTCTGTGTTGTTGAATGCAATTTGTTCAATTTCATCACTCTTCGGGATTCCGTTGTATGCATATGCCACATTTTATTTAACGTTCTGTTGTTGATGGATGCTTTGGTTGTTTCCAGTTTGGGGCTACTATGAAAAGTGTTGCTATGTACATTTTCCTATGCTTATAAGAAGCATATGTATCCATTTCTCTTGTTTATATACCTAGAAGAGAAATTGCTGGGTTGTAGTATATGTAGATATTCAGCTGTTAGTAGATATGTCAAATTTATTTTTCAGGGTGATTTGTACCAGTTTATACTCCTACCAACAATTGGCAAGAATTCTGTTTTCACATACTTGGTAACATTAGATATTATCAGAGTTTTAAATTTTAGCTATGTTCAAGGGTTTCCATATTTCTTTTTCTTATTGTGATTTTAATTCACATTTTCCTGATGACAAATGGGGTTGAGCAATTTTTCATGTGTTAATAGGTCACTTGTTTCTTTTGTCCTGTGGAGTGCTTGTTCAAGTCTTTTGCCCATTTTCTCCCCTGGGTTTTCTTTTTCTTATGAATTTGTAAGAATTCGTTGTATACTTTGTATACAAGACTACACAAACACACATACATATTTGTGGCTTGTTTTTTCAGTCTTAATGGTATCATTAAACGAAGGGAAATTTTTGTTTTATTAGATTTCAATCTACCACTCTTTTTTTAATCTTTAGTATTTTATACATTTTTAAGATTCTTTCTTGTTTATTATTGGATGTTTGTATCTCCAGGTACACTTTACAACCATCTTGTTAATTTCCATAAAAAACCTGCTCGGGATGGCTTTGATTCAAAATTTTTAGAAGATCTCCCTTAGAAAGTCATGTTTAGGCTGATGTATAAAGGATTAAAAAATCTAGTTATATAAGGAAAGGGTGAGGAGAAAGAATTTTGCAGGGCAACACAGTGCATGAAAGTTCAAAGTGTAAAAAAAATGAGCAAACTTGAGAAACTGAAGGTGGCTTGCATGGCAGAAGGGAGGTGATGGGTGAAGCTTGTGTGTGGGTCAAAGCCCAGATCATGCAGTCTTAAATGCTGTGGTAAGGGGTTTGGTTAACAAGTGATTAACAGAAACTCAGAAACTTGCTTTGTTTGCTTGCTATTATAATGGTGTTGTTGTTGTTGTTGTTTGGTAAGACTTTACTTTGGCATTTATTCAACTCTATTTTTGCTCTTTTTATAAAATAAGTGATTCAATTTGAAAAGCCCTCAGAAGTTTACAAAGCTATACTTTGATTCTCTTTGGTTGAAAACAAAAGTGTAATATGAGTTTTGTTGGGATTCCATGATTCAAATTTGGGCTGAATACATCCATGGAGACTTTCTGAACCCACTAACTCTCACAATTCCTTGTATTTGAATTCAGTGCGTTAAACCATTTCTTTGAAAACTAGGCAAAAACGTCCCCCATATGACTCAGTATATGTTCACTTCATGTCTACTTTCATTCTTCTTTGTTCACTGGGAAGAATCACAATAGAGATGAGTCAATGGTAAATGCAGGAGTGTCAATCTCTGCCCATTATCCTCAGGCATCCATCGAAACACTTGTAGCTTAGAACTCTTATCAAAAGGACTTTTGTTATTTCAAGGGCAGCGCTAACATGCACAGTGACTGTATATTTTTGAATACTTCAAAGAATCTTTACAATTCTCCAGAAAGAATACAGCTGCCTTAGCAATTGCAACACCACTCCATGTATAAAATGCTCTCCAAGTGAGTCCAAACAGTTATATTTATGTCAAAATGGCCAACCTTCACAATAGTACTTTATAACAGAGTGATTGCATGTGGCTCTAAAAGTAAATCCTTGTTACTTTGTCTTACTACCATCAAGAGAACGCAGTTCAATAAGTAGTTGAGTACATTTATGGACAAGTCACATTGTTAAACTCTTCTGAACATGAGCAGAGATGAACATGAACGCAGAGATGACCAAGGTTGGAAAACTCATATGGAGGGCCTTATCCATTCCTGAGCACAGGGCTATGGGGCAGAGTGAGAAGAAATGGGAGATACAATAGGGGAGAATTTAATAAGCATGAGTCAACTATAAATAAAATTGTGTTAAACCTTTCTTTCCCCAGCTCTGCTTTGTCTTGGTAGCACTGGCTTCACCAACAGGTGTGGTCTGGAAAAGCCTTGTCACTTGAAGTAGGTTGGGGTAAATTTTTTCAGAGTGCATAGTTAATTTGACTCTGAGCTCCTGAGCCCTTGTTAGGGTCTAGCCTATTTTCTGAGGGTATGATCCTGTTACCCAAATACTCAGTTTTAGTCTGGGCTCTCTAACAAATGGGACAGCCTCTGAGACTCTTATGTTTCTTCCTGCTTGATTCTAAATGTGCTGTCTAGAAAATGAAGTACCTTCCCTATTTGGAAGAGGTTTCATAATGGGCTAAGCTTGGTGAAGGCAGTACCCTGCTTCTTATTAAGGATGCTGAGAGGCCTATCCCATGAAGTTCTGTGCACAAGATTGTCACCTGGCTCAACCAGTCAGATGTTTATTGAATGGTATGGAATCCTGAGTGAGTGTGGCAATGATGGGATGATGGCTAGAATTCATTTGCATCAAGTGTCCCATATTTTAGGTATTTTCAATAATGTGGAACAATGGACATAATCCAGAAACCTACTTGATACTCGTTAAAACTATCTGGTAGATGTTACATATTAGGAATATTTTTAGTTGTTCAGATTTTTATTTATTTGTTTATTTCTATTTCTTTATTTATTTAAAAGATTTTATTTATTTATTTGACAGAGAGAGAGACAGCAAGAGTGGGAACACAAGCAGGGAGAGTGGGAGAGGGAGAAGTAGATTCCCCGCTGAGCAATGCCCAATGTGGGACTTGATCTCAGGACCCTGGGATCATGACATGAGCTGAAGGCAGACACTTAACTACTGAGCCACCCAGGTGCCCCAGTTGTTTTGATTTTTAAAAAATTATCTCCCCCCTTCCCCAAAGTAAAGTACTGTATAAACAAAGTAATTGTAAAACAATTCTGACATGCATGCTGGATTTTTTTCTCATTTATTCCCAACACCTGATCTGATGTGTTACACATACTTGATGAATGTTTGTATAAATGGATTTCAGGAGAAAGGAAATACAGATTATTAATAAAAAGACCTAGTTTGTTGCATTCTTCAATTAGATTTCTTATAATATAAGACATTCACTGTTTTATTCCAATTTTGCATATTTGTCAGTAGTATTATCAACTTTATTATTACTCTGTTTATGTATACAACAAATACTCTTAATTTTAAATTTCCTAATATTTTACCTTTCTGATTTGCCTCATAGTTCTAAAGAAAGTAATAATTTTTCTTCAATTTAGAAACTAAACTGAAATTTATTGCCAGAATTCTTTTAAATATGGATGGCCCTGAGATGCTATTACATATTGATGAAGCCAACATTGGTTTGGAAATCACTGGTGTGTTATTTTGGCTCATATCTTTGAAGGCACTAAAGTTCACAGCACATTGGCTTCAAAATTTCATAGAACAGTATTACAAGAACAGTTTGATTAAAATGTCTGAGAGCCATCAGACTGAATACTCCCATCACCTCCCTGAGAACAACCTTTTTGGGAGATATGGTAGTTTATGTACAACTATACCATATCAGTCAAAAGAAGCAAAATGGGAAGAAGCAAGATTTGAAATAGGTATCCCACTGATTTAGTTTAATATTTTAGTTTAAGTAAAGTTTAAATATTTTCCTATTCAAAAAAGTGCCAGGATACTAAATGTAGAAGTTGTTCCCCACAGCAGATAAACCTAATTGATACACTGTGGGATATAGAAACATTAATTAGCATTGGATCACCTTCCCCATGATAGGTATTTAGAATGCGATTTCTAATTCCAGTCAATTTATTTGAAAATGATCTGGAAACTTGATCTGGAAACTTACAAAGTTTTATTTTTTCTTCTTTTTGGATTATACTTAATGACATTTTATAAACTTTTCATACAGAAAAATTGCTAATAATTTCAGTGTTAAAATCTGGATTAAAAACTCAGCACATTTTCTTTCTTTTTTTTTAATATAGTTTTTTATTTTTTATAAACATATATTTTTATCCCCAGGGGTACAGGTCTGTGAGTCACCAGGTTTACACACTTCACAGCACTCACCAAAAAACACATACCCTCCCCAATGTCCATAATACCACCCCCTTCTCCCAGCACATTTTCTTTCTAATGCTTACCTACTATCCAGCACACATTATACAAAAGTACCTAAGGGTTGAAGAGATTGGTAAAAATCCAATAAAATGCATGACTTGAATATACTTTTCCCAACAAAAGAAGTAATTGTAGTGAAGCAAAAGCAATTTAATTCCAATCATGGAATTTGCTATTGAGCTGCTCCCTGATAAGTGGTGGCAATGTTTGTTACAAGACTGGAGGGAAAAGAGCCAGTAGAAACCACTCCTGGCAACTTCTGACCATCTTCAGTTACCTCCTAGATTCCTATTAAATTACACCATCTGATCTGCAAAATTAAGTTTTCTTTTAAAAAGTGGGTAAGAGGAAGAAAGAATCAGTTAGAGGGAAAATGAGGGCTCAAGCAAAATCAGTCTTTGCATCAAAGAGGCACAGAGAAGCCATTGAAGGATTAAAGATGACCTTCTCTGAGGACACGCTTCTCTTCTCCCAGGCGGCTCTCACAGTGGCCCCAACAGATGCAGAAACAAGTCACAGGGCCATGGTCATGGGCGTGCTGGGATGTGGGGCTTGCTGGCCTAGGGCACTCAAGGAAGCCACGCTAACACCCTGTATGCGGTCTGTCCTGCAGCTGGGCTGAGAGGGAGGGCAGCTTGGCTCCACTAAGAACCAGTGGGAGGGGCCTGGCACTTAGATGTGCTTCATTCCTATTCCAGCTCTATCCTTCTAGCTAGCCAGCCACACAGGCAGTTTGTTTCATCTCTTAAACTATCAGTTCCCTGGAGGGGTTGATGTGAGGATTGGGTATAAGGGATCCAGCACAGTGCCTGGAGTTAGCGAAGTTTTGAGTAAATGGCAATGATGATTTTCTGGAGGTGATGAGAAAGAGGTTGAGGGAGAGAATAAACTGAGAGAGAAGATGATGATGAAAAGAACCAAGCATTAGGGCACTTGGCTGGTTCAGTCAGTTAAGTACCTTGTTTTGGCTCAGGTCATGATCTCAGGCTCTGGGATCGAGCCCTATGTAGGGCTCCATACTCAGTGGGGAGTCTGCTTCTCCCTCTCCCTCTGTCCCTCTCCCCACTCATGCTTTCTCTCTCTCTCTCTCAAATAAATAAAATCTTAAAAAGAACAGCAACGATAAAACACCAAACATTGCCCAAGTCTGGCTTTTACCTCAACTTTGGATGAACAAGGCTCACTACCCAGATGAAAGTATTTTCTTTGTGACACTGAGTTAGACCAAGAATTAAAATGTACCCTCCTGTTTTTATAAGAAGATCTCATACACACACTTGCTGTCATTTCTTATTACACATTAAAACTAATAAAAACACAGAATGTTAGTCTTCAAACAAAATTGAGTTATTACAAAACACATTTGAATAAAATAATTTTAATTTTATATTAGACTTTCTTCATTTTTTTAGGAAAAGTAAAGGATTTGCCATATGTAAGGAATTTTAAGCATTCTAATAGAACAGGAAAATAGAATAACTGATGATCTTGGCTTTTGGCTGCTTTCTGCATTAAAAAATAAAATTAAGTTGCTGTGGCTAATATCGAAGAGGTTACTGCCTATATTCTCCTCTAGGATTCTGATGGATTCCTGTCTCACGTTGAGGTCTTTTATCCATTTTGAGTTTATTTTTGTGTATGGTGTAAGAGAATTGTCGAGTTTCATTCTTCTACATATAGCTTTCCAGTTTTCCCAGCACCATTTATTGAAAAGACTGTCTTTTTTCCACTGGATATTTTTTCCTGTTTTGTTGAAGATTATTTGACCATAGAGTTGAGGGTCCATATTTGGGCCCTCTACTCTGTTCCACTGGTCTATGTGTCTGTTTTTATGCCAGTACCATGCTGTCTTGGTGATCACAGCTTTGTAGTAAAGCTTGAAATCAGGTAACATGATGCCCCCGTTTTATTTTTGTTTTTCAAAATTTCCTTAGCGATTCGGGGTCTCTTCTGATTTCATACAAGTTTTTGGATTATTTGCTCCAGGTCTTTGAAAAATACCAGTGGAATTTTGATTGGAATGGCATTAAAAGTATAGATTGCTCTAGGCAGTATAGACATATTAACAATGTTTATTCTTCCAATCCAAGAGCATGGAATGGTCTTCCATCTTTTTGTGTCTTCTTCGATTTCTTTCATGAGTGTTCTGTAGTTCCTCGAGTACAGTTCCTTTACCTCTTTGGTTAGGTTTATTCCCAGATATCTTATGGTTCTTGGTGCTATAGTAAATGGAATCGATTCTCTAATTTCCCTTTCTGTATTTTCATTGTTAGTGTATAAGAAAGCCACTGATTTCTGTACATTGACTTTGTATCTTGCCATGTTGCTGAATTGTTGTATGAGTTCTAGTAGTTTGGGGGTGGAGTTTTTTGGGTTTTCCATATAAAGAATCATGTCATCTGCGAAGAGAAAGAGAGTTTGACTTCTTCATTGCCAATTTGGATACCCTTTATTTCTCTTTGTTGTCTGATTGCTGTTGCTAGGACTTCTAATACTATGTTGAACAAGAGTGGTGAGAGTGGGCATCCTTTTCGTGTTCCTGTTCTCAGTGGGAAGGCTGCAAGCTTTTTCCCATTGAGGATGACATTTGCTGTGGGTCTTTCATAGATAGATTTGATTAAGTTCAGGAATGTTCCCTCTATCCCTATACTTTGAAGCGTTTTAATCAGGAACGGATGCTGGATTTTGTCAAATGCTTTTTCTGCATCAATTGAGAGGACCATGTGTTTCTTCTCTCTTCTCTTATTAATTTGTTCTATCACATTGATTGATTTGCGAATGTTGAACCATATTTGTAGCCCAGGAATGAATCCCACCTGGTCATAGTGGATAATCTTTTTACTGTGCTGTTGGATCCTGTTTGTGAGGATCTTGTTGAGAATCTTAGCATCCATATTCATCAGTGATATTTGTCTGAAATTCTCCTTTTTGGTAGGGTCTTTGCCTGGTTTGGGGATCAAGGTAATGCTGGCTTCATAGAAAGAGTCTGGAAATTTTCCTTCTGTTTCAATTTTTTGAAACAATTTCAGAAGAATAGGTGTTATTTCTTCTTTGAAAGGTTGGTAGAATTCCCCCAGGGAATCCATCAGGTCCTAGGCTCTTGTTTTTTGGGAGGTTTTTGATCACTGCTTCAATGAATTTTAGGGACTTCATCAAAATAAAAAGCTTCTGCACAGCAAAAGAAACAGTCAACAAAACAAAACAAACAAACAAAACAAAGATTCTGTGCAACCCACAGAATGGGAGAAGATATTTGCAAATGACAGTACAGACAAAAGGTTGATATCCAGGATCTATAAAGAACTCCTCAAACTCAACACAAACAAAACAGACAATCATATAAAAAAATGGGCAGAAGATATGAACAGACACTTCTCCAATGAAGACACACAAATGGCTATCAGACACATGAAAAAATGTTCATCATCACTAGCCATCAGGGAGATTCAAATTAAAACCACATTGAGATACCACCTTACACCACTTAGAATGGCCAAAATTAGCAAGACAGGAAACAACATGTGTTGGAGGGGATGTGGAGAAAGGGGAACCCTCTTACACTGTTGGTGGGAAAGCAAGTTGGTCCAGCCACTTTGGAGAACAGTGTGAAGATTCCTCAAGAAATTAAAAATAGAACTTCCCTATGACCCTGCCATTGCATTGCTGGGTATTTACCCCAAGGATACAGATGTAGTGAAAAGAAGGGCCATCTGTACCCCAATGTTTATAGCAGCAATGGCCACGGTCGCCAACCTGGGGAAAGAACCAAGATGCCCTTCAATGGACAAATGGATAAGGAAGATGTGGTCCATATACACTATGGAGTATTATGCCTCCATCAGAAAGGATGAATACCCAGCTTTGTAGCAACATGGATGGGACTGGAAGAGATTATGCTGAGTGAAATAAGTCAAGCAGAGAGAGTCAATTATCATTTGGTTTCACTTATTTGTGGAGCATAACCAATAGCATGGAGGACAAGGGGAGTTAGAGAGGAGAAGGGAGTTGAGGGAAATTGGAAGGGGAGGTGAACCATGAGAGACTATGGACTCTGAAAAACAATCTGAGGGTTTTGAAGGGGCGGGGGGTGGGAGGTTGGGGGAAACAGGTGGTGGGTATTGGAGAGGGCACAGATTGCATGGAGCACTGGGTGTGGTGCAAAAACAATGAATACTGTTATGCTGAAAATAAATTAAAAAAATTAAAAAATAAATTTAAAAATTTTTTGCCAGATTAGATGAAAAAATACAAAAAAATTAAAAAACATTTTTACAAGTGGAATATTAAAAACATATTAAGCCATGCGTCATTCAAGATGATTTGTACTAGCATCTTTTTTTCTGAGATATTCTCAAATGAAGGTACTAGCTTCATAATTGTCGTGGAGAAATTGACAACTGGAGAGAAAATAGAACAAACTTACAGCTTTCATTTTGGGAATCCTGAAGGGGGATATATATATAGATATCTATATATATATAGAGAGAGATGTGGATATATAGATATTCTATATTTAGAAAAATTTAGAATATATTTAGAATTCTCTCGATATATTCTAAATTATATAAATACATTCTCTATATATTCCAGATATAAAATATATCTAAATATTCCGAGATCATAATGCAAGTTCAACTTAATTTTGCTTTAATCATATTACAGCTCATATTCATATTTGTGCTCATGAAATGGCATTGAAATGAACTGTTTTCTCTTCCACTAGACTGGCAGCTCTTTGCAAGTGGTGTTTCAGTGTGGAATGGGGCAAAGGGTCTAGAAGGCAAAACTGTAGTTAATCCAGTATTCTATTTCCTAGATCCAGGCTGGCCTGGCTTATAGTAGGTGCTCAATGAATACTTGAATACTTGAATTAAATAGATGATTGATGGAAGAAAGCTTTTGAGAGATTTGAAAATATTTCTTCTTGAAATGAATAGAAGCAACATGCTTTCCTTTGAATTTTTTTCAACCAATACACAATTTGGTCTCTGGTTGGCTTAGGTGAGGTTGGTAGAACCCAGAACCCACCCACACTGGGTCATCTTGCAATCAGATTGCTTATGAATGTGATTGGAAGCTGGTGGTGAATCCTATGTGACCAAATACAGGACTGTAATCTAATGGGTACCATTTAGGAGGGGGCGAAAAACACTTTGAGGAAATTTATTAATAAAATTCAAGATTTCCCTCAAGTTTAGTGACTCCTTAAAACTCAAGAAAGTTTCAGTTTTCCAAAAAAAAAATCTTATTTTTTTTTCACATTGTATACTGACAGTTAAAAACGTAGCAGTAAAATTGGTAATTAAAATCACTGGGAAAATAAAACTCACATGTAAGGTTATTACATTAGAACTTTTTGAATGAATCCTGTATTCATACAGATAAGCTTTATTGCAGGAACCTGATTAACAAGCTTATCTTCTGTATAGTAGATGTTCTTTCTGCATGCTGAGACCACTTGGAAAACAAGCCGGAAGAGACATTGGAAACATTCTTTTTTGCATTCTTTGATTATGTCTTGTTTGCCTCAAACCCTTATTTATGGATAAGATAATGTCTGAAAATTTCCCCTTCTATATCTTGAGATACAAGCATTTTCTCCTTATGGCCTAAGTCAATATTATTTTGGAGCGCTGTACAAGCTATTTTGAATGCGTTATATTCCTTAATCACTTTTAGACTGCTGTCAGATGTAAATTTTCAGAGACCACATTTCAGGACTAAGAAAAAAAAAAAAAAAGCAAATGAAGAAATGAAGCTTGAACGGAGGCTGTGATAACCTTTCTCAAGTACCATCCCCTGCCCCAATCAGGCATTTTTTTTAAAAAAGATTTGTTTATTTATTTGAGAGAGAGAGAGAATGGGAGAACATGCATGAGCCGGGGAGGAGCAGAGGGAGGGAATCCTCGAGGAGATTCCCTGCTGAGCACTGAGCCCAAAGTGGGGCTCAATCCCATGACTCTGAGATCATGACCTGAATTGAAATCAAGAGTCAGTTGCTTCACTGACTGGGCCACGCAGGCCTGAATCAGGCATTTTGAGGTTGTAGGTAAGAATTAATTCTTAAAGGACATTTAAGAATTAAGATTCTGAATCCCTCTCTATCAAATGAGAGTGAGATTTGGGCTGTCTCTAAAAACAGTATAGCAAAATGTCTATCATAGTATGATTCAAGGAAGAACTTTGAGTAGAAAGCCATGACAATTCAGAGCAGAGGGCTAAGAATATGGTTAGTAGCACATGTCCTTTGGAGGGCTACCCACAGGGTTACTTTCCCTTGCTGAACTTATTCATGCCATCAGCTTTGTTACAAGGTGTTTGATTGTTGCCTAGTGGCACAAGAAAGATCTGAGTAGGGGCTCCTGGGTGGCTCAGTCGGTTGAGCATCTGCCTTTGTCTGGGGTCCTGATCCCAGGTTCCTGGGATAGAAACCTGCGTCCAGCTCCCTGGTCAGTGGGGATCCCGCTTCTTCCTCTCCCTCTACTTTCTGCTCCTCGTGCTTGTGCTCTCTTTCTCTCTGCCAAATAAATGAATAGAATTGAAAGAAACAAAGAAGGAAGGAAGAAAAAAAGGAAGGAAGGAAGGAAGAAACATCTGAGGAGAGGGGATAAGTAAAATCACAGAACCAGACTATAAACTTAATTAGTTCTATTTAGGCCTCCCCTTTTGTGAGGCAACAGCAAGTTATGGGGCAATAAAAAGATCATCATCCTTGAAATTAAAGTATCAGCATTCTGGCCCTACCTCTGCCACCTGGAAACCTTGGGCAAATGACTTAATCACGCTGAGACTCAGTTTCTCCATCTGTTCTATCAAACAATAAGATTATCAAAAACATTACATTTGATAACATATATATATAATTACTCTGTGAAACATAAAAGTTTGCATAAGTCCAAGGTATTATTTTTCTTAAGTTATAGTGAATCATATCTTGTGTATATATTAAAAGGTTACATAAGAATGTTTTTAAAAATTTCCTTTTTCTGACACATCTACTTTATCTTAAAGAAGATTCCATGGTAATCTGCTTAGGAAATTTCCAAAGCAGAACTAGAATGTTTTAATTTCTCTAGGGCTTTTGGAATCGTTCTGTGAGAGATGTCTCCCTGGGCCTTTGTCACAACCCCATAGACTTGTTCGAGGAGCCAGAAGACCAAATCTATTCTGTCCAAATCTATTATTAACTGCATGACTTTGGTCTGGTTCTATCACCTCTCTACTTGTTTCTCAAATGGTTAAAAAAAAAAAGGAATAATGCTATCCAACTTTCTTATCTCACAGAATTATTGTGGAAAGTAAATGAGAAAACGGACGTAGGCTACTTAGCAAGCTATAGTAAAAGTCTGCTAAAACGTAACATTCTGCATTATTCTTCTGACATCACTGATAATAGTTATATCATAAATGAACTTGGCTACAATAACAATAGCTTTTTATATGGGAAGTATTTTTGTCAAATGTACAGATGAATGAAACCATGATAACAATGTTTGCTTACAAAGGCAAGCAAGAAATGGCAGTAAACTATGTAACAGCTTTAGTGAAGGAGCTACTCAAAGGGAAGTAAAATGCATTACCTCAAAGTACTGGAAGATGGACCATTAGCTGGTTGGTTATTATTGCTAAAAATAGTTTTTTCTCCATATAGAATTATCTCAGTATTATAAGCTATCATTTTAAATTTTAAGAAAGGTTGGCACAGGTGACTTCTTTTATACAATGTGAGATGAGATGGAAAAGGATGCATTCCCCAGAAAAACCCAGACAACTAATATAAATAATTTAGTACAACATTCCACTTACTCAAGTTCATGACATGCCTTTTGTTTCCTAAGTAACCAATTCAGATTACCATTCAAAAGGCTCGTTGGGCCCTGCGTTATCCAAACAGACTGTATTGATCTAATAAATCAGATAATTGGTGAGTAAATACAAAATTTTCTTTGTTTCTGCTGATAGAGCTTCCCAAGTGAAATCTATCTCAGAACAAAGGAAAATTCACACAGAGAAAATAGCACATATGGAAAATGATTTTTCTCCCTCAAATAATCTGGGCCTTTGACATTTTCATTTTAAGAAGAAAGAGCATTTAATAAATCAAAATTACATATTCATCTTCTTTCTCCAGTGTTCTTCTAAAGTAGTTTACTGGGAAAATGCCTTGCAGTGATACGCTGACAGGTTCTGTGTAAATGCATACTATTACCAAAAAAAGTCATATATCCTACGATATTTGGCACCCTGCTATTGACTAGTTTTCATTGGACTGTGTGAGAAAGGGCCATAAGCAATATCAGAATATTTTGAACACTTAACAGGGAACCGAGAGGGATGTTAAGTAAACCCAACAGCATCATCTTCTTCTTCTCTCTCTCTCTCTCTTTTTTTTTTGACAATAATTTTTTTTAAATTAACATATAATGTATTATTATCCCCAGGGGTACAGGTCTGTGAATTGCCCGGTTTAAGCCACCCAGGCACCCGCCCTGAAAGGAGTTCTAAAAACAACCCTTGCAACCCGAGTTTGAAATGTTTCAAACAAGGCAGATCGTGGCCATGGAGTGAATCTCCTCCTGGCAATACTTTTCCATTGGCTTTGGAGGAAGAGACCCAGAAACATGGTTAAAATTATTCTTTGGTTATGTTTATATGTGAAAATCACAAAACTGATAGCATTTCTGACCATGCTGTGGGATAGAAAGTTAAATGCAATATTTGGATTATTAAAGAATTGGGTAAATCATCGGGGTTCTCTTATATGTGATAAAATCTGCCAATAAGCATGAAACTTGCCATCAAGAGAATTTTTTTTAAAGAGGTTGGGGGAAGGAGGAAGAGAATCTTAAACAGGCCCCATGCCCTGTGTGTGAGCCAAAGGCGGGGCTTGATCTCACAATCCTGAGATCATGACCTGAGCTGAAATCAGGAGTTGGACGCTCACTGACTGAGCCACTCAGGTGCCCCCCCATCAAGACTATGTTGCACTCTAAGCTGCCTATAAAATAAAGATCACGTGGTATGGATTCACCAAAGCCAGAAATTGTCCACAAGAACTCCCCATGTGATGGACACGAAGCAGGAACTCTCATTTAGATCCTTCCATTTGATAGGGATTCTCGGTTTTTTGAAATGTTTGAAATTGAGGCCTTTTAAGTAAAGAACTGCAAACGTTATATTCTGTTGACTTCTTGCTTGTCTTTGTCTCAACAAAGGCTCACTAAAAGCAGACCAGGAATTTACTTAATTAGCTTTGTTGAAACAATTGAAACTCTAGCTCTAGTTTAAAATTCCAAATATTTGTTAAAACCCTACATTACCTGTGTCAAGTAAAATTTCACCATGAAATGTTGAAGATGGCCTTTGGCCCCTTGACCACCTCACTTAAGGCTCTGTTGGAGAAATTCTTTTGCTCAGTCCCGGGATTTCTGGGACAGCGCTCTGGCTATACACCACTTCTCAAACCGTCCTGTGTACATGACTCACCCAGGGACTTTGTTAAAATATGGATTGTAATTCAGTAAAGATGGGGGCATTTCCAGGAATCTTTCAGGTGATCCTGTTACCCCAAGGATCTACTTTGAGTACCCAGGCACTAAACTTCGGCCTTTTTCTCCATTACTTACTCCGCCTATGGGAGGAAGAAAGATTTATCTAATTGGGGAAGTAGCTAGAATCTGACAATTATTTACCCATGACCACGCTGTCGAGGGAGATATGGGGGACAGAGGCCACTTGTGGCGTGCAGGTGGCCTCCCCTTTTGCTCTCTCCCCTTGTAGGTGCCTTGCCAAGGGGTGGAAGGGTTCTCTATCTGTTGCAGTTCCTGGGAAGTGTCTGATGGTAGGGCAGAGAACATGCCCTAGGGCCTGTGATAGCCTGGTCTGGAAAGTCAGCGTACTTGGTGAGGTTGTAGATTACTCAGCTCCTTTGGCATTAGATCCAAATACTGTTCCCAGTCTAGATCCACCAGCAATAAAACCCAGCCTCCTTCTGATCTTCCCTTTGAGTCCTGTGTATGTTTCTTAGTTTGTGACAAACCTAGTAGAGAGAGGAATGTAGTTAATTGGTCCTTTAAATTCTAAAGCATGTTGTAGAGAAGACTGCCTTCTGGTATGGGAGCCCATCCTGGCTTCTTGGAAAGCAGAGAGTAGTTATCTACTGTAGAGGATCTGCAGCTACCTTTTCCCTTGAGTGTCAAGGGAAAGGCAAGGATGCGGGTTATTTTGAATAGGGGTTTAAAAATGGGGTCTAGTGTCCTGCTGTTCTGGGCTGTTTACAACTTCAGAAGCTGTTGAGCAGGTTTAGGTTCCCATTAAAATACTAGAATTCAGATAAAAAGAGGGGTCTATTTTAACCTTGGGACTCGCTGGGAAAGCCTTCAACTCAGAGCAATGCCGGCGTGGGACTTCTTCAGAAGGGAAAATAAGATGCTGTTTTAAGGAGGTTGGAGGTTCCAAGAGTTATGCCCTAGCAAGAATGACTCAAGTTTTATTTAATTCTATCCCATTGAGTCTCCTATTTGGACACTGTAGTGCTCGATTATTCTTCCACCAGCTTGAAAGTTTGCCTGTCACTCAGCCTTACAGAGTGGCATTACCTTTCACCCTTGTCTGAGCGCAAGTCTATATCCTTAGGCAACCATGACCCATCACCCAGGTCTGCGTTTTCTTTTGTGGGAATTATCTTGGCCCAGATGAGCTTGCAATGCAAGGACTGATGGCATATTTGAAAGTATATTGGCTATCATGTCAAGGCAAGATTCAAATACCAGCCCTGCCAGTTATTAGCCAGGTGCTTGAGTTTAGAGCTTGTTTAATCCCTCTGAGGTTTAACTTTTCTCCTGTTTATTCATCTAAAATGTGAGAACTGTTTAGGGTTAAATGAGATAGCAGAAATAAAATATTTGGCATGCAGTAGACACACATAACAGGGGCATACTATTAATATTACAGCATTCAACCTTTGTTTCCCTCCATCATCTCCTCCAATATCTACTTTTGGCCACAATCCCTGGGAAAACACGTATATGCATATCTATACACATGCATCACCTAAATTCAATTGCTTCCCAAACTTAATATTAACCTATACAAATAAAGTCAAGTAGTAATGTGCCTCAGAAGATCAGGTATCAAATTCTGGATTATCTATTGTGTTAACAATTCTATTGCTTTCATCCATTTTCTTGAACTTTGAAGTAAGGCAAAACGGTCTCTGAGGACTTACCATTTGAGGTCAAGAGCAAGTCTATGATTTCCAGTCTTACTAGAGAGCCAATCTCATGGAAGCAAACTCACCTGACAGGTAATTTGAATCTGTCCATATTGAAAGAGATACTCAAGTTTGGTAACAGGATTTAGAACCATGAGGAAGTTCTTAAGTACATGAAAATGTGGCCTGACAGGTTTGATAGTCATGTCTAAGGGAATGTGTTACAGTGGGAATCATCTTTCCTTTCCTTCGTTAAATGCCCATAAGGAAAGCCCATAACTGATCTCCACACTCTTTCCTTGTTTCAGTTTCTTTGACAACATGGGCTGCTATCCCATCTTCATGGAAAAGAACACCTATGGGAACCAACAATAGCATTTGCTTCTAAAGACTTTTTGGTCAGAAGATATAAATGGTTATAATCACTCCAAGCCAAAGCTCCAATTTCATGGAAAATCAAGAAGCACACACATCTAGGAAGATTTCTCTTTGAAGGTAGAAATGTGGTAGATAATGCCATTTGATAAAGATGATACTGAGCATAATACTTGAACTATTGGAGATTTAGCTTCTTTCTTAAAATATTTAATCAAGAGAAACATTTTACAAAGGGAGTTGATTTAAGATAATTTGACCACTGGCAGGAATGCATGCTCCTTCAGGGCTGGGCCTTGGTTTTGTTCTCTTGACGTGTGCAGAATGCCTATAACAGGGATGCCCAGTGGGGTTTAATAGACATTTGCTGAATGAGCTCATGGACTGTTTCTTTTTTAAATATCTATAACCAGTCATGCTATTGAGTCATCAAAAGAAGAAACTATTATTGTTCTGTCACTTTAGGACAAAATGCATTTAATCTGGTTTTTTTTTTTTTTTTTTTTTCCACTTGCTAAATTGCTGGCTTCTTTTGCTTTTAAAAAGAGAGAGAGAAAGAAAAGGAGATTTAAGTGTTCGCCAATGTGACCATTTATTCCTTTAAGTTAAGAGAAATGTGAGCACCCGTTCAAATAAGTTCAAACCTAATTGCAGTTCAATTCTGTCCAGCTCTTGAAGGAGGATGAGGCAAGTCAGGCAGGTGTGCTTAGAGCTTCTCTTCCAACAGTGTCAGGGATCTGGGCGGCTTTCACCTTGAAGCTCTGTCCCCTTGAAGATCTTGACTTTCAGTCATGTGGATAGCAGAGAGGGAATGTGGACAACTCACAAACACTTTAATTGCCTTGGACCAGCAGGGATGTACCACTTCAACTCACCTCCCCATTGGAGGTGGAGGCTCAGTCTTATGATTTCTACCTCACTGCAAAGAATCCTGGGAAATGTAGTGAATACTAACCATCTCTTCCACTGTGAGCGTCAATGGCCTGGCAACAGAGAATTGGTGTTGATTTGGGGTTTAAAATTTACATTGTTACACTTTCCAGGCAGAATCTGGTAAGGGGCAAGGAGAGATTCTATTATTTGCATATACTGGTATATTCTACTTTTGTTTGTTTTTTTCTTTTTTTTCAGCCAGTTGTCAAATGATTTCAGATTTTTAGTTTCACTGATTGACATTTCTTTTGGTCCTGTTTAAATGTATCCTTTCCAATATGCTAGTGTTTTACCGGTAGCTCCCATTCGTGTTTTGTTTTGTTTTGTTTTGTTTCCCCCTCTACTTATATTAACAGACTAAGCTCTTTGATTTCCTCGATGCTGATTTCAAGCAGCCATACTGGCATGCACGTTAAACAAATGTGATATTAATTTCTTTAACCAATCCTGAAACTTAGCTAATTACGTTTTTGTGGCAGATACACTTTGCTGCCAGAATATGGAAAGAAAGACTAAAAACATGGTATTTAGCAATCCAAGAAAACATTTAAAGGTTAAACAACAACAACAACAACAGTAGCAGCAACAAGAACAAAAACAAGAGCAAACAATTCTTTGTCCTTGAAGGCATGAGATCAGAGCACACCTTCTCCTGTGCTCAAGGATGTTTATCTTGGTATATAGACTGACTAGAGTGGTTTGAGTGGTTTTGTAACTTGTGTCTGTCTAGATCTCAAACTCTGGTTTTATGATTTCTTGTTGTTGTTGATTTTTTAATCAATCTGAAACTATTTCCTGTCTTAGTGGAACTGATTTATAACAGTGATAAAATATATTGCCTTTTCCTAGGTTAAATCCTAATCCGATTACTGTGATCATCACATCTTTACCCTACACATAATTTTCATGATTGTGTAAAGGCTGTTGGATAATCCCTGAACTCCAGAGAATCTGATCCGCACAGGAAACTTTGCTTACATTATTTGGAAATGATCAATGACCACAAATATGAGGGTTAGCTGGCAGATTCTCTTCTCACCTTTCAGTTGATTACATGAAGCCTTTTTCCTGTTTTCATGATGTTATTTTGACTTTCTAAGTTGAAGGGCAATTTTTTGTAGAAGAACTCTGGCTTTCAATTTCCTGGATATTTTCTTGTTTTAGAAAATTTAAAGCCTTGGGTATTTAGGGCTATCTCCTCTGGTTATATTTTGAATATCTCCTAGATAACTTGCACAAATATTTTGAGTTAGGTGCATGTCTATACATTGGAAAATTGCTGACTTCCATGTTTTCTCACTTCTTTTCTTTTTAAAGTTAACAGAGTATTTTTACTTCCAGAGATTTCCTCTGTATATCCTGTGCATTGTCAATGCTGAGACATCCTGTATTTTAAAACTATGTATCGCAAGCTATTGAAAAGATACTGAAGTACTTTCCATAAATCACAATCTGGAATCTCTAGGAAACTAAGGATTGGGCACATTTACTTCTCTCGCCCTCAGAATAGTGGTGGTAGAAGGGAAAGAGAAATTGAGAAACAATGTGACAAATTTAACATAGAAATGTGCTATGAAGATCTGATGAAATGAGTAGAAGAACTTGAAAGTTGTTAACTTCAAAAATGTTAAATAACATGACATATAGATATATTTGCAGTTTCTGGCTTAGTGGTAATAGATTTTTTTGATGTGCTGAACAGTACTTTCTTTCTAGGCAAAGGGCAGGAGCTGGAAGGGAGACCAGGAGTACAAGGGGAAGGCAGGTTAGACCGGCTTAATTTCTGAGCAATGTAAGAGTGTTTTCTCTTAATTTACTTTCAGCTGCCATCAAACAACACATATAGTAATGTTTTGTTGGGTCCTAGTAAGGCCTTATTTATTTTATTGACTAGGAGGCAAGTGGTGGACATACTAGTTTCTTACATCATGGCATTTTCCTCTGTCTTCTTTGGTAAAAGACTTCCATGCTTTTGTTTAGAGTAACAATGAACTCAGAATTACTTGCAATTAGTGGTGGCCATAGAACCCAGTGTTAGCCAATAAAATGCAAAAGGAAGCTTACTGGTAGAGCTTCCAGGAAATCATACTACTTTTTCTAATAAAAGGGGGGAAAATGTCAGTTGGTAGGTGTCGTTTATCCTCAGCTCTTCCTTCTTCTTCCTGCCTGGAATGACAGCTTTGTGTATTTATTTGTGTATTTATTTATTTATTTAATTTTATTTAAATGTTAAATTTTTTTTTATAAACATATAATGTATTTTTAGCCCCAGGGGTACAGGTCTTTGAATTGCCAGGTTTACACACTTCACAGCACTCACCATAGCACATACCTTCCCCAATGTCCATAACCCTATCCCCCAACCCCCTTCCCCCAGCAACCTTCAGTTTGTTTTGTGAGATTAAGAGTCTCTTATGGTTTGTCTCCCTCTAGATCCCATCTAGTTTCATTTTTTCCTTCCCTATACCCCAAACCCACCATGTTACCTCTCAAATTCCTCATACCAGGGAGATCATGTGATAGTTGTCTTTCTCCGATTGACTTATTTCGCTAAGCACAATACCCTCTAGTTCCATCCATGTCATCGCAAATGGCAAGAGTTCATTTCTTTTGATTGCTGCATAGTGTTCTATTGTATATATATACCACATTTTCTTTAACCATTCATCTGTTGATGAACACCTAGGTTCTTCCATAGTTTGGCTATTGTGGACATTGCTGCTATAAACATTCGGGTGCACGTGCCCCTCGGATCACTACATTTGTATCTTTAGGGTAAATACCCAGTAGTGCAATGCTGGGTCATAGGGTAACTCTATTTTCAACTTTTCGAGGAACCTCCATGCTTTTTTCCAGGGTGGCTGCACCAGCTTTATGGAAGGACAGCTCTATACTCAAAGGTGTGGCAGTGATCTTGAGATCATAAAGCCAAAGGCCACAAGTGAAGGGTGACAAAGCACGATGTAGGAAGATTTTGGTTCCCTGAACAGTTACCTCAGCCTTGGCTGTTCACCTTTAGTGTCCTTATAACATGAAAGTGATAGCCTCCTGTATGTTTCATCTGCTCCAGTTGGTCTCTATTCTATTTAACCTGCTTAATTAGATAGTGGTATTTTAAGTTCCACCATTTAGGATCCTATCTGATACTTCCACAGTGAGATTAGATATCAGCAATGCTATTGTCTGCCTCTGTGCATAAAACTGGATTTAGGAATATACAAAGGCAAAGGAGCATCTCCTCTCTGGCATCTGAAACTGTTGACAGGAAGAAATGAAAACACAGTATTTTTTGTTTGTTTGCTTGTTTGTTTGATCATCTTTCCCACCTTTGTTTCCTCTTAATTGTGGAAACTGTTTGGGAACTGACTCCTTCCTTGTTCTTTATATCCTTGACATGTACCCTTGACACCCCCTCTCCCTGCCCACCTTTTCACCCTGGGTTATTAAAAACACACAGTTCTCTGCACATCTTTAGAACTAATGTTAGAGCTGAATGGACCTCAGACAGGGTCTGCTTCCTTCAGTGCTTTCATTTCATTGAAGAGGAAATGAGGAGAAAGGATGGTAAGATATTTGTCTAGATGAAAACCTCCCAATAAAACATGAGTTACCAGCAGTCAGTCGGGTGCAACAAGCACTGATTACCATGGCAAACTTTTACGGTATTTTTAGTCTGTGCCTGGCCCTGTCCTAAGGATCATTCATATTTTATCAATATTTCATCTTCCCAACAACACTGTGAGGAAGCATTTGTAAGCATCTTCATTTCATAGATGAAGTCACTCTAGCACAGAAAGGTGAAATAATGTCTCAAAGTCACGGACGTAATCCTACTTTGCTCCATGAGAGTCTGGGGAATGGAATCCTCAACAGTTCAGCCGCCATCCTCACAGACGCCAAGCGACTCAGCTTACATCTGCCAGAGCAGAGGTTAAAAATAGCATATAATTTGTCTGTCACGGACTAATAATTGGAAAAGTTGCCCTGCCACACATTAATCATTTATAGCTAGCTTGAGGATGGTAAGATTTTCATTCATCCATTCTTTAAATGAAAGGCTACTCTATTTGAGGCATTAAGCCAGACCCTGGGGCTTTACATGCTACCCCTGCCCGTTCTTGTCTTCAAGAGACTTATAGTCTTCAGCCAGAGAGTGAAGAAGGAAACAAGCCGGAAAGTCTATATGCTACAGGATTAGGCTGTATTTCATAGAGGATAGTTTTGAAGCGCAAGAGGAGAAAGCTCATGGAAGACATCAAGGAGGGGTAACATCTAAGCCATGGCCTGCAGATGAAGCTGAATGTCAGCCAGTGAAGTGAGGGAAAGGGCATCGTATGCCTGGAAAACACCAAAAGTAACGTCAAGGACCAAAAGCATGGTGCATTGTGGGATGTCAGGTGGGAAGAAGGGCTAGCACCTTCATTCAAAGGATCATATGGTCGGAAATAATCTGGGGTTTGTTTAGAAAAGAGAAGTGGGAAGCTGTCAAATGGCTTTAATCAGGAGAGTGATGGGATCAGATCTGTAGTATAGAAAAATCCACCCCGGCTCTTCCATGGAGGCAATTATCAAAAAAAGACTTATGATTCTGTGTTTCAAAGACTTTTTTGTCTTTGTTTTTCACATTCTTTGTTTTCATAGCTTTCACAGTAAATACACATCAGAAAACTGTAGAAGAAAAAAGAAGATTCCTTGCTTTATCACAAACACATCAGGACCCGGGGATCAGATAGGAGTTGGGTTTTCTGTGTGTGTTTGGACAATGTGGCATAAATTGCTTCAAGTGAATACTCTTTGTATGGATTTGGGACAGAGCAATATGCTGTACTTCATTCATTCATGCACAATTCTCTGTGTTTGTTCAAACCTTTGATGGTTGAGCAGGAAGTGTGATAGAGTTGGTGCTGACGAATAATGCACTCATTTTTCAGATTTATCCATATAAAAATGAAAATCCTGTCTTGCTTTTTCTGAAAGGTCAAATGCTCTACCCTGAAGGTTGTCTCTAAGTCAGTTCCAAGACATTCTTATCACAGTTGAAGACATTTCCTAAAATAATAAAGAAACATTCCAGCGACTTCTCTGTGTTATGTCAAAGTTGCAAGACAAAAATGATGGTAGGTAATTATGCAAATGGAACTGCTCCACTTGTGCTAAATATTAATGATAGTCATTGTGGTCTATGATTCATTGTTATGCTCAGATCCATTCATGTGTTTGTGACTGCCCTTTCTAAGCAAACGTGAAAAAAGAAAACAAAGCCCCATTTTAAGCATCATTTCCAATAATGATGAATATTTTCAATCAAGCCCATAATATGACACAAAGTATTTATGCAATAAATACTGAAAAATAAGGAGGCATGCTGAAGAGACACAGTTGTTTCACTTAATGTCAGATTTATCTGCAGCAAATGAGGAACATTAAACTTGATCAAATTCTAAAATTTGCATTCTTGAGTCTAATTGTGTTGTACATTTGCCTTCTCCAGGTGGTGGATTTATTAATTAGAATATTAAAAAATCTGTGATTTAGTGCTAGTTCTATTTAAAAAACAAAAAACAAAAAAACACAAACCAATGTAATGTCTCCCTGAGAGGGAAAAGGAGTCTCAAATGACTAACTACATCGTCTACAAAGTTATTGAATTTTTCTTAAGATTCACAAAGGTATAACTATTTCTTAAGGTTCAGAGTAGGTAAATGAAAATAGTTTATGTAGTTCTTATTGTTTTTTTCACTTTGATATTTTCATGAACATTAATGATTTATTATTTTTGGTGCTTGTGTCTTCTCTAAGATCTGTCTTTGCTATATTACCTGTGAAGTGACTTTGAACAATTCAATCTCTCTAGGATCTTGGTTTCTACATTTCGAGTCTATAAAATGTAGACTATGAGGGGTTGTTGTGAAGGTCAAATAAAATAACGTAAGTGACAATGTTTAATACAATATCCAGTATGTATTAAGTTCCTGCTGGAATGTGAATTAAGTCACTGCTCTTTAGAAAGCAGGAATAATACCTCAAAGTTAAATGAAGGCAAGGATAGAAGCAGACACAGCTAAGTTCATGGTATTTTTGTTTCCTCCTTTCAAATTCAAAGTGAGAGATGTCAACAGAATTCTTTGTCAGTAGACTTAGACACAATTTGGGGAAAGTTAATGAATTTGAAAGAAAATTGGATTAGTAAAATGAGCAGTTGCTGTGTGTCGTGTGATTATGCTACATTTTTCCTAGTATTGTGGATACGCATTTCAAGGAGAAATGATGTCACATTGTTTTACTTTAAAAACATCAGATCTGACTCTGGGCCTCCAGTCTCTGCGCAGTCAGGTTTTGCATGCCTGGGATCACACGAGGAACCGGAACGAGACTTTGAAGCCCGCTTGCAACTGTCTTTACAACCATTGCTGCTTTGGGGCTTGGTCTCCACTCTGCTGGAGCTCAGACCTGGTATGATGTTTTAGATCCTCCCAGTTGCCTCCTCCCTCATCTCACTTGACTGGTGTCCCGCCTGAAACTCATTGCCCCATTGTTTCAGACTTGGATGATATGCCATCTGGCACAACATGGGATATGAATTCCTGAAAGCCATCAGTGGGCTGGCTAGTGGTGCGATGCAAAAGTTCAGGAGGTTATGTCTCTTTGATGTGAACCTTGACCAATGAGAAATGGGAAATGAGAGGGAGCCAAAATCAATGCTTTTCGGTTCTTGTGGATGGCTATAAGGTGCAATTTCTCCTTGTAAGCCTCACTGGAGGAGACCCTCATGCCAAGTGAAAATGCCTGCTGAACAACCTGCTCTCTGTCTTCATGGTTTCCACAGTGGTCTTAAATTACTTCCTGTGGTAAGGAAGACCAGACTTGAGGCACAAGGTTATCTATTGTCTTAAGATGGAGATAGAAAGGGGCATCTGGATGGCTCAGTCAGTTAAGCATCCAACTCTTGATTTTGGCTCTGGTCATGATCTCAGGGTCATAAGATCAGATTGAGCCCAGAGATGGGCTTTGTGCTCAGTGGGAGTCTCCTTGTCCCTCTCCCTCCCCCTCTGACTCCCCATGCATCTTTTTCCCCTCTCTCTCTCTAAAATAAATGAATAAATAAAATCCTTGGGAAAAAATGGAGATGGAAAAAACACTTCCTTCTTATATCTCTGAGAACACAAAAGAAAATAATTTCTCAGTTGTTTATCTTGTTACACTAGCAGCTCTGTTTCACCACTCCACACAGGCATCCATGCAACTGAAGAATAAAGGAGACGTGTTAAAATCCCATAGAATGTTTCCAAAGTGCCAGAGGTTTTTTCCCTAGCTTCTTGGAACTCTAAGATTTGTACTTTCTCTATCGAAACATAAGCTTTACATGTAATCTTCCAAAATAATTGCCCAACAATCTTTTGCCTAAACAATTTAGGTACAGCTGGGAGCATATCCGAAAAGAAGAATGTCAGTGAAACACCATTGTTGGAGAGAAAAGGCAACAATACTCCACTATACAGATATTCACTAATGGGATATTGTTAGGGGGTTTGGCCTACAAGTGGGCAATAGAGTCTAAAATTCTTTTGGTTGGTGTTATTGTTCTAGAGATACTAATCAATGCAATTAAGTAAATTAAAGAAATTAGGGGTATAAAATTGGAAAGGAGATAAAGTGATGGTTACTTGCAAATGACGTGACCATTTACTTGAAATGTTCAAGATAATCAACTGAAAAGCTAATGTTAATAGGGGAACTAAGAAAGACATTTACAATTAATAAACTAAAATCAAGAATTTTTTTATACATCTGGTGAGAAAATATATTGGGAAGTAATGTCCCATTTACAATAAAAAGAAAGTGATAAAACACCTGGGAAAAACAACAACAAAAAAGAAAGTATGCAAGACATACATAAATAAAATTTCAAAACTCTTCCGAAAACGTGAAAGAAGTGGAAGAATGGCATATCCTATTCTTAAATGGAAAATTCCGTATCATAAAGGTATTGATTCTCCCTAAGTTTTGAGATCTAGTCAAGACTATTCTGAAGTTCCTATGAGAAAATGGGCATACAAGAATTGCCAGGACAATTCAGAATCTAAAAGCATAAGGAAAAAAAGAACTAGCCCTAGAGAAAATAAAGCCTACCCTAAAATTATAGTAGTTTAGTATTGTGGTACCTGCCAATAGAAGAGGCTGGGGTCCAGAAATAGAGCCAGATACAAAAGAAGAGATATGGCCCTCTGAAGTGTGGTTGGTCCTGTAAAAATCTTTAACATATCTAGCTAACTTAAAAAGGCAGATTCTGCCCCCACAGTTCTATTTTAAGGAAGATAGCATAGAGGCGTACTCAGAAACATTTATGTATTTACAGATATATTTGTTGTTCCATTTCTGTAAGGATTAAAAACAAACAAAAAAGCCAATAAAATCCAAAAGCAGACAACCAGTTAAATAAACTGAAATACCCATGGAATGAAATAGTAAGCAGCCATTTAAAAAAAATTCATGAGACAGATTTATAGGAATTGATTCAGCTTTGACCTTCAATAAAGTTTAAGTGGAAAATTAAAGAGCAGAAATATATATATTCACATAACACATTTCTATGTAAAACTATACATGCAGTCACACTCTCATACATACATACAGACACACACACAGTATACACACACACACACACACACACACACGCCCCAGACTTCCATGTTCTAAGATACCATGGAATGAGTTTGAAAATTCCTAGGCATTTGCTTTTGATAACAGCAAAAATTCACAGCCAGCCATTCTAGTTTGCTCTCCATCCCCCAATCTCACACCATTGTACTGGTAACTAAATATATAAGCATATTTATATTTCAGAGATGAAGCAAATTTGCCTAATTAAAATTTAACAGCTTACATAAATATTTAATGTAATAATGCTTACATTAAAGGCTTTCCTATCTCAGTTTGCAACATTTTAAATAGGAAAAAAACATCTAGAAAATATTCAGGTCTATGTTTCTGAAAATATTTCTTTGGAAGGAGTATTAAAATAATTTCCCATGTCTTTGCAAGAGAAGAATTTATTATCATTTAAAGTTTGCTATTTTATTCATAATTCCTTTTGTAGATTCCAAGTTTTCAAGAGCACATTACGCAGCATGTACATGGCTTTTTTTTTTTTTTTTTTTTTTTAGTCTTAAAGATAGTCTATTTTCTGTACTAGTACATAGGAAACATAAGTAAAAAAGACTGTATCTGCCGGTAATTGGAATGAGATATCAGTGACGATTTAAGGGAAGTAAGCATCTTGATACATGAGCTGATGAAGAAGTAGCTATTATTGGGGATAGCATACTAATCACATTCCCCTTTATAACCTTTTATCAGCCACATAATTTTTTTGAGCTACATATAAGTTGATTAAACAAACCAAAATTTCATTAGCAATTTCTCCCGGGTTCCTTTACGTCTGCAACTTTTTACTTAACCACGTTTAGTACTTCCCAGAAATTACTTTCTGTTTTTGGAAGCATTGGCTTTGATCAGATCATCAAATCAGATCAGATTTGATCATGATGGGGTGCTGATCAAAGTTTAGTTGTTTCATATCATTCCCCCATTTCTTGGATCAATCTTTCTAAATGCCATGTGTTTTGTTTCTTAGCACCATTATTTACCGAATAAATAGTAGAACCTAAAATAACGGAACTGAAAGAAATATCAATGATTATTTTCTTTCAAGTCTCACACTGTATAGACACTGTGCAAATCTAATGATTTTCTAATATTTATCAAATGTCCTGAGAGATGTTAATAAGGTTTGAAGGAAAAGAACTTTATGGTGCAGTTGCTTCTTGAAGATTTGCAACATATAGTAGCATACTAAATGCTCTGAGAAATCCTGCACAAGGAAATCAGTCTTTGTTTAATCCAGTTTTTCTCAAATTTATTGGGCCACAGAAATCCTTTCCTGTACCGGGAAGCTTTGAAGTGCTGTGGTCTCTTCAAATACAAGTACCAGCAGTCTTCCTTATACTTTGCTGCCATGTCTATTTATCATGTATGTGACTTGACTATTGATCTAGTCTGGTATTTGTCACATCCAGCTGGCCTCATTCATCTCTGTTCCGTCACCACTGCTGGAATGACATCCCTGCTGGTCACTGACATCTCATTTCAAATATCATCAGCCGTCTTCTTGGCTTGTAAAAAATGGAGAAATATGGGAAAGGACTAAAACCATGACTCCCATCTGCTTTTGCTGTCACACTGTCACTTCAGACTGTGTGTCACTGAGAACGTGATGAGCATACTCTGGGCTGTGAATTAGAAGGGCTGGGTCCTACACTCCCCACCTACTAACCATCTGGGACCAGTGGCGGAGGTGAGCCAGAGATTACAATCCCGAGAGGTAGAATTTGCCGGTGATTAGATCTCCCGCTGATCCATCCCCAAGACCGCTGATTTGTATCTCCTGTTTTATGTGCTGTCTGCTGACCTCACTTTACAATGGAGTTGAAGTCTGTGTGGGTGGACCGTGAAACTAAGTTTAGGTCCTGCAGCCTGTCTTAGATTGTGGCTTGGGGAAGGGGTGGGGTAGAAGCTGAACTTGTACTGAACTTGTCTGCTTCCTGTTCAGTTGTATGAATGTGGTGTCCAGCAGAACACACACACACACACACACACACCCCCATAAACTAAACCCAAACAAAACAAAAACCTTTCCATTGAGACTTGAATGGCTGATTAAAACCCAGCCTGTTCTTGCTGCCGCCAGAGCTTCCACCAGTCAGTGTCTGTGTACGTCCCTGGGGTGTCCTCCACTACCTGTGGACAGCACAGGCAGTGTTCGGGAAGTGGCCAAAAACCGAAGGTAAAGGTGTGAGGGATAGGGAGATCCTAAAAGTGGGTGCTTACATATTCCACTGAGTTACCCTGCTCGCCTTCTTTGTCCGACCTATGAACGTCCCTTCCACTACACTCTGCTGTCAGCGTCAGACAGATATCTCTCCTAATGCCATTGCTCTCCTGGAAGTCTCCACAAAAAGCACTGTCCTGATGTCTCTGTTGGGGCACCGGCATGACTCAGAGATCACAGCCCTTCTAAATCATGCATCTAAGTACCCTTCAAAGCACCATCAGGCTCTTGTAACTCCATTTGACTGAATCTAGCTAGGAAGTATTCTTTAGAGAGTTTCTTCTTTTTTTCATTTCTTTTCTCCCATTAATGAGGAAATTATTTTAAGCATCGTTTTTAAGAACCAAAGAAACCAGGGTAGGAATAAAAATAGCATTCACATATCACTATTTGGGAGCGAAGTGGAAAACATCAAAAATTACAGGTTGTATAAACACTTTGGTCATCTCTGATGTTGCGAAATCTTACTCTGGTTCACAGGCAATGCTGAGGGCTGTGCTCACTTGCATGAGCTCATCTCAGGGCTTGCCGTCTTAGAAATACCATCTGCAGAACTGGTCTTGATGGGCTGTTCAACCATAGGATTAAATCGTCTGATTGCTCTTCCTGTATCCTTACACCAGTTCAGAGGTACCTAGGCACTCTCTGACAGTGTTTTCTTTCCTTCCGGTCGTAGAGTAAACAAAAAGGCTGTGTGGAAGCCTTCTTAAGTCTGTGAGTGCTCTGGACACTATGCAACCGCAGCCACGGAACACGGAATCCGATATGGGATTTCCCATTCAAGCACTTCCTCATCAGATGGAGGGAGAGGGCCTGCTAATCCATCCCTTAGTCTGGCTTTTTTTTTTTTTTCCCCCTGCTATCATGTTATTAGCTGCCTTACAGGTAGCTGCTCTGGTTTCTCTCTTCCTGGCTTCTGACTGGATTGTGCAATCAGGCACTTGGTCTACGTCTTTGACATTTGGCAGTGCGTATAATGATTGAGACTAGGAAACATCAGCTTTCTTTAGTCTTTCAGTGATAACATATTGAAATTCTTTCCTATATAACACATGTGTTTGGAGGTTTCTTTCTCCTCTCTCCCTTCATTCTTCCCTTCCTTTCTCTCTCTTTCCTTCCTCTCTCCCTCCCCCCTTCCCCTCTTCCTGTCCCCTCTCCTTCCCCCCATCCTGACTTCCATCCCTCCCTCCTCCCTCCACTTCCATCCCAGCTCCTTCCCCCCTTCCTTCCTTTCTTCCTGCATTTGCTCATGCATCTAGTAGTACGTAGTATGTTGTTGTGCGGGTGAAAAACCTGCATCTTCCCAAGTGGAGCAAGAGGAGGTTTGAAACCTAGAAGGAACTCTTCTTCAGTTCTATGTGGTGCCCTTTACTCAATTACCATGAAAAGAATGGAGTGAGGCAGGGAGTGACAAAATCCAAATGGTGTCAAGAATTTCTCCAGTTTGCATGAAGAAAATGTGCTTTTCCTTAAGAAATAGTTGAGATAAAACCTCAGACATGGACAGGAACAATAACAATAACAATGAATGAGGACCCGGTTCTCATCATGGCTTGTAGTATCTGCTTCCCTTTCCTGCATTTTTGAAGAGAAGGGTCCCTAATATTGCCTTAAAAGCCAACAACATAATTAAGGCGACACTTATGTTCGGGCAGAATGGTGAAAAGATAGTAGGAGTTGAGAAGGAGAACCCGGTTTGTTTTCAAAGTCTAGGAAAAATTATTTAAAGCATCATTCTAGAAACTGATGTTGGAGAAGCCCAAAGTCTCAATTTTCTAGTAGGATGGCAAAAGTGCTGGGTTCATAGTTAGGAGACAAAGATTCTAGTATTGGATTTGCCACTGGGTAACTGTAAGACTCAGTTTTTTGTTTGTGATAAGGAGGGTCCATGGGAATGAACTTTAAGATTTCTCTTATCTTTGTTTTTTAGCATAACCTCATGGCTATGTGGTAAATAGTGCTTTTTTTTTTAAAATTTTTTATTTTTTATAAACATATATTTTTATCCCCAGGGGTACAGGTCTGTGAATCACCAGGTTTACACACTTCACAGCACTCACCAAAGCACATACCCTCCCCAATGTCCATAATCCCACCCCCTTCTCCCAAACCCCCTCCCCCCGGCAACCCTCAGTTTGTTTTGTGAGATTAAGAGTCACTTATGTTTTGTCTCCCTCCCAATCCCATCTTGTTTCATTTATTCTTCTTCTACCCACTTAAGCCTCCATGTTGCATCACCACTTCCTCATATCAGGGAGATCATATGATAGTTGTCTTTCTCTGCTTGACTTATTTCGCTAAGCATGATATGCTCTAGTTCCATCCATGTTGTCGCAAATGGCAAGATTTCATTTCTTTTGATGGCTGCATAGTATTCCATTGTGTATATATACCACATCTTCTTGATCCATTCATCTGTTGATGGACATCTAGGTTCTTTCCATAGTTTGGCTATTGTGGACATTGCTGCTATAAACATTCGGGTGCATGTGCCCCTTTGGATCACTACATTTGTATCTTTAGGGTAAATACCCAATAGTGCAATTGCTGGGTCATAGGGCAGTTCTATTTTCAACATTTTGAGGAACCTCCATGCTGTTTTCCAGAGTGGCTGCACCAGCTTGCATTCCCACCAACAGTGTAGGAGGGTTCCCCTTTCTCCGCATCCTCGCCAGCATCTGTCATTTCCTGACTTGTTGATTTTAGCCATTCTGACTGGTGTGAGGTGATATCTCATTGTGGTTTTGATTTGTATTTCCCTGATGCCGAGTGATATGGAGCACTTTTTCATGTGTCTGTTCGCCATCTGGATGTCTTCTTTGCAGAAATGTCTGTTCATGTCCTCTGCCCATTTCTTGATTGGATTATTTGTTCTTTGGGTGTTGAGTTTGCTAAGTTCTTTATAGATTCTGGACACTAGTCCTTTATCTGATATGTTGTTTGCAAATATCTTCTCCCATTCTGTCAGTTGTCTTTTGATTTTGTTAACTGTTTCCTTTGCTGTGCAAAAGCTTTTGATCTTGATGAAATCCCAGTAGTTCATTTTTTCCCTTGCTTCCCTTGCCTTTTGCGTTGTTCCTAGGAAGATGTTGCTGCGGCAGAGGTCGAAGAGGTTGCTGCCCGTGTTCTCCTCAAGGATTTTGATGGATTCCTTTCGTACATTGAGGTCCTTCATCCATTTTGAGTCTATTTTTGTGTGTGGTGTAAGGAAATGGTCCAATTTCATTTTTCTGCATGCTTTAAGAATTTTGAGATTCTTTTATCCTCACTGAGAATCTATATTCTTCTAGCAAACAAATTGGCATATTTTAGTAAAATATTAATATTCAGGACAAAATAAAACAGATCACCATTTCCTCAGAGATTGGAATTGCATATATAATATTTATGCTGCCATACTTTCTCATTTCAGATGGGATTGAGGGTATGAATATTTAAATGCAAATGGCTCTAAATCTTAATGGAAAGTTCCATGCTAAAAACCTTGTGAAATTTTGGGTGCTAATGAGAATTTAAGCCAGAAAAAGAGATCCAGGAGACATGGATCAGTAAATAATATATAGATTTATAACTCTTCAGCCACAAATGCATATTTGAGCATACTTACCTAAAATGATATAAACATCAATTTTTTTTAAACATTTGTTCTTTACTTATCACTAAATATTATTCTGCTTCTGATACTTTTGTTCCCTTTTAGTTCGCCATGTATAGAAACTAGCACACAGAAATTTTTCTGGAATTGCAAATTTGCTTTACTTAAAATTCAAGTATAATGAAATTCACTTTTATATACCTTTTCAGTAAGCAAGAGAATTTTGGTTCCAAAATATATTAATTGCAGAATATAGAAATTATTCCTATAAGAGCTGAAACACATGCTTTCCTGACTTTTCTTCCTTTGGCTTCAGAGCTCTGTGAAGCTGACTCCTTGTTTTGCTAGCTATTTCTGGGAGTCCCCAAGGGGGTTTGTATATGTTGTGCTTGATTTCCATGAGCCTCCCTAGATTTTTATCCTCCTTCCTGCTTCAACATTTTCTTCCTGCATATCTCCATATCCACCAAAAACCACTGAACTGGGTACTGTGGGACCCGTGTTTTATCGGGAACTGGTTTTACTGAACGACTAGAGACCAAAGGTGTGACAGGGAAAGGTGTCCTGTTGTAATGTGATGTGTCTGAGAGTATTTCTCTTCCCTCTTCTTGTTACTCTCTGTTGAACAGGCATAAAATCACTGCTGTGTATCTCCCAAAAGAACTCTTGGTAAAACAGATTTCTAGCTTCTTATCCCAAGTGCTACCATTCTCCAGAAGACCCAGGACAAATCTATTGGGAGTAACCGCCACACTAGAGTCGAATTGTCTCTTCCCTCTGGCAGCTAAATCATTGTCATACCTAACTCTTCTAGAGTAGAAGGCTTCTCAGGTTCTCATTATGTGGATTTCAGGCAGACCTCCTCAGCTCACAGACACGTAATGTTAACCTATATTGGATACTCTTTGGGGCACACAACTTAGTTGCAGTTTGAAGTCCCCTTCCTCTACAAGCATAATTAGGGAAATAAAAAAGATGTTGGGAACTGTAAAATGTGGTAAAACAGCCGGCAGAGGAATGGGTTTTTGGAGTAATGCTTTATGAAAGATCAAGAGAGTTATGGGAGTATTAATCTCAACCCTGCTGTAGGGCCATCTGGGATGAGAGAGAGGAAGTGTTTGAGAGGGATAACTTGAGCAGAGGGAAAGGGAGGGAGTGGGAGGCAGGATGTATTGGAGGTGGACCCAGAGTATAAGAGTCAACAGTTCCTGAGTTTTCCAATTATAAAAGCATGAACGATACACCATTTTTCATTTATTGATCGCCGAAGATTCAAGAAGTGATAATTCTGGAAAGGGGATGGTAAGATGAACTCCCTCTTTCACAGCTGACTTAACGCTTTGCTTTATAATTCCCCTTTTCTTTCCATTTTCACTGGTCCCGGTTTTCTAGAAGTTAAAGAAGATGAGGAGTAAGATATTCCCAATGCAGTTTCCTAGGCAGGAATTTAGGTCAGGGCTTTATGAAAGCAGAGACTCTGTCTTGCCCTTTTCATGTATTTAGCAGTACTTCATGAATGGTGACATATCCATAGCTGGGAGACATATTAACTGCTTTTCACATGTGGGCATGTGTGCTGCTTCTACTTCTCTGCAGAAGGCACTTGGAGCCAGTTCGACTCAATTTCTTGACAGCATTTAGACTCTCGGGAACACATTTCTCTTTAGACTTTTGGCTTTAACAGAACAAAGTAGAGAGCGATATGCAGTGGCCAACATTAAATTGTCTGTGATTAAATAAGTGAATCCACAAATACCATTTTCCAATTATTAAAAAAAAAACTGCTTCAAAAATTTATCTTCAGATATAATTCAGAGACAGCTGCGCCTTTGTGTTGGGAAGGAAAATGTTCTGATGTCAATCAAATGACACCAAAGGGTTTTTCTTACACATTTGAAAATAATTTTGCAAACTTGCTTAGTTCATTAGTTGAGTTCCATATATGCTCGTGAGTGAGAAAAAATCAGAAATGCATTAAATTTTAATGAATGGATGAGAAAGGGAAGGATTCCAAGAGTAAATTGTAATGTGAGTTTTCTGCATTTATCAGAGAAGAACATTTATTATTTCACAAATAGAATCTTTGTAACTTTATGTTCATGGCAATGACTAGGCATGGAGAGGAAATTACACTATTTGAAATAAATGAGCCCACAGATATCATCACAGAATCTGCATGGTATCATATTATTCCCATGTCTATTTGGGAAGGTAAGAGAAAAATTGCCCTGTACTTTGTGTCATATAGCTGAAAAACAAGGAAGAGTCTTAGGTTCTCCTGTGATTTGTACTATTTAACCTAAATATTTGTTAGATATTTAAAAAATGAAGATGTACATAGATCAATTCTTTCTTTTAATCAGGGCATTTTTGAAGGTCCTAGTCCCACAGCAATAAGAATGCAACTATTTTTACACGGTTCCTCCATTTTCCACGTGGATTTGTAGAATTTTATGAGCATGATTCACAGCTCTACCTGCATGGATTTATTGGTAATTCTTTTGGCTTAAGTTTTTGCCCAGGAGCCTGGGAAGCACACATTCCCAACCAATACTCTGCTGCTTTTAAACCTTCTGGTTCAAGGTAGAGACGCTCTTTGACAGTGAGAGTTGCAAAGCCCTCCACGAAACCCGGCCCTCAGGAGATCACTTGCTTCTCCTTTGGGAACCTCCGAGATAAGGCTGGGGCTCTTGTTGCTATTTACCTTCTCAAAGGCAAATGCAATTCATAGTTACTGTTTCCACTTCTTTAGTTCTTCCGTCCGCAGAAGGCTGCCTTCACAATTTGAAATCACTCTACAAAGGTCACTCCATGACCTCGCAATTGCCAAATACAGGATTCTCTTTAGACTTGACTTCTCTGCAGCATGGGATCGCATCCTCATTGAAATCTCCTCCTTCCTCTTCCACAACCCCAAGGTATGGATTCTGCCTCCCCCCCCCCCCGCCTGTCTACGTTTCCAATTCCATTTCCCTAATGGGTTCTGTATTCGCAGACCTCAAAATGCTTACAACTCTAAGTGTGATCTAAGGACAAGCAGCATCAGTGATGCCTGGGAGCTCTCATTGGAAATGCAAAATTCAGGGCACGTCCCAGCCGGACTGAGTCAGAGTCTACGTTTTGATCAGACGACCCGCCCCAGGTGACGCATGTGCAGATCGGACTTTGAGAAGCACTGGTCTCGATGATGGGGTCCTCTAAGGTTCTGCCCTCTCTCCTTTTCTCCCTTTTCCCAGACAACCACTTCTTTGCCAGACTGTCACTTTTACATCCTTATGACTTTCAAGGTAATTCCGGCTAGATGTATCTGAGTGCCAGACATTCATTTTGATTTGCTTAACTACTTGCATATCCCTTAGGCACCATGAGCTAAATATGTCTAATATTGAACTCATTTTCTTTTACTCCTCTCTCTGCCCAAGCACCCAAGCCAGAAACCTGCTATTCCCGACTCTTCCTTCTCCCTCCAGTGCTTGAATAGACTAATAGAGAAGCAGCGGAGATAGAGAATCCCCTGGGAAAATTTGAAATTAAATGCTCCTATTTTATCAAAAATCAATTCTCCCCTACCTCCCACTCAAAAAGAGATGGGGTGGAGGTGGGAAGGTGGGGAGGTGGGAGTGTGCGGGGAAGGGACATTCTGTCAAGATCAGCTGTGAGACCTGGTTTGCGTGGCTTTCGTGGCGTTTGGAGAAAATGGGAGAGCATGAAGTATTTTCCATCTGAAAGCACTTGCAAGTTTGGCATAGCCTCTCTCTTTTCGTTTGTTTTTTAATAGTTTGAAATCAGAGTAGAGGGAACGTTGAATCCTAAACAAGTCAGTTCAGAGTGGAAGTGGAGGCCCTTTCCTCAAGCAAGACAGGGCAAAAATATACACATCCTGGTTTGCCTTCTGACTGCTATTAAAAGGAAACCTCTGTTGTGCTTGGAAGTTCACCAGATGTTGGCGTTTCTTTATTCTTAAAGGTACATGCTCCCAGGAGCGAAAGTTTATTTTAAATAATGTCCTGATTCAGGATTTTAGTTGCCCTCTGAATGACATCTAGAGTTGGGTTAATCTGTTTGTAATTAGTTGAAATTACATGTGTGGGGTCAGAGATGGCTTGTTGCCTGTGAATATCGGGCATCCCCTCCTCCTCGGTGACAGGTTCCTGATTTGCTCTGAGGTGGCCTCTACCCTGCAATTGTCAGCGTGATGAGCAGATCGCCTGAGCAAACAGCCTCACACAGAAGATTCTCTGCCACTACCACCCCCTTCCTTCCACCCCGTGAAGTGAGCACTGCCGTGGGAGCGGTTACCCCTCTGACCAAGCTGTTACTGCTTCATATCTAGTTAGGAACCCCAGAGGAGAATGCTAGCTCACCAGCGAGGCTTCCACTGCTGCCCTGGAGCCCTGGCACAGTGAGCAAACCCAACTTCCATACCAGTCTCCTGTACTAGCCTCCCCTTTATAGTGGAAAGGGGCTAGAAAGCCAGCTAGCCTCTCTCAGTCTCTTCCTATCATCATTCACCTGTATTGTGCGAACACAGGCCTTTGCTTTGTGGACTAGATAACTAACCACCATCTGTAACACAATTTATGTGGGGAAAATGTATTTGGCACTCCAGACATATAATTTACAGAGCAACATTTGCAGCATGGCCTATGTGTGTGAGTGGATGACTGCCAGGGTATGTGGACTGAGATGAATCAGGACTCAAGAGCCTCCAAATGAAAAATGGATTTGATTCCTAAATATGGCTGTGACTATGCATAGGAACGGATTTAGAGAAGCAAAATCCATAGATGGTTGAATTCAGTGAAATTAAAAAAACAACACAGAAAACCAACAACTAACAATTTAATGGAATTCAACTATTTCCTCACCCACCCACTTGGCTGAAACCAAAGTGGTTTTATCTAAGGCTCCAAGATGTCCTCAGATCGAAATGTAAATCAGGTCCCCACTGAATCACACATGCATCCCCAGAAGTACCCCTGCATCATGAGTAAGGAGATCTCAGTTCTGTGTTCTTCCTGTTTTCATATAGAAATTTCCATAAGAAATAACAGAAAAAAGTGTCTCAAGTTTGCCATGGCCTCAAGTCCGTATATACTATTAGGACTTTAGTATTTCTCATTTTTTTAAAAGACTAATGGGCCAAATAACTTGAAGTGTACACGTACATGGGATCCATCTTGGGTTTATTTCTTTGTGACTTGCCAATGTCTTGCAGTTGATCAAATTTTTGTAAGGGCATTAAAAATATGATAAAGGAATACTATAATGAAATAGTAATTTTCTGTTTCCCGAAACGGATTGAGAAGTAAGAGCTAAAGGAGGAAGGGCAGAGGACAAAAGACACATGCCAGCTGAGAGTTTCCCCTTTCATTAGAAAAAGTAGGTTTTATTTCCTGAATACTTCACCAGTACACTCTTTTACATTATGTTGGCTAAAATTGAGTCACATGGCTACCATTAGTTGTAAGCAATTTTGGGCACGTTGACACTCTAAACAAAAGCATGGAATTCTTTTACCAAAGAAGAGCTGATTAAATAAGTGCAAGTTAAAGGAACTCAAACCAAAAGGGGACCAAAGAGACAATGACTTGCACAGGCAATGGTACCTCAGGGTGGCCTGGAGCCATGTCACTGGGGCTACCAGGCCTGTGTTCAAAGATGAGCTCTTCCACTGACTGACTGTTCAGGTTTGGAAAAGACATGGAACATGTGCAGGCCTCAGTCTGTTTCTCTGTAAAATGGGGCTAGTAATAATAACTGATACTTACTGCTTTTGCTATTGTGACCAAAGTCACCAGGTCTGATAAGGTATGGATGAAAACGCCTATTTTTAGAATGCTGTTGAGGTTCTCTTTGTGTTGGTGGAGCAACCAATTTAAAGTACATTCTGTATTTGCTTTTGAGACCTGGCAGAGAAATTATTGGTAGAAAAGGAGGAGATACTTGTTTGTTTTTAAACGCACACCTTATGATATTTATCATTCTATATTATGATTCTCTTCACAGTACCTTTGAGATTCTCACATATATGTACACAAAAGAAAGATAATTCTAATAAATTATCTTCTTATTATTATTTTGGGGGGAATTTCATATCTTCTTTACTGTAGGCTACTCTGTCACCTTAGGTTTTACCAGCAAACTTGAGAAGAGGTCAACTTCACCTGTTGCTATAATAAATTGTGTGAGATGGTGGAGGCTCTTGTCCTGTGGTCTTCCAAGTTTTCTCTGTGTCAGGGTCATGGGCCCTAATTCCCAATAAGGTACTAGGGTGGGTGTCATTTATTGAAATGAGCACTGGGGTTGGTGGAGGGAGAACAGAATATGGACATATCAGTTTGAGATACCAATTTGATATTCAAGTGTAGATACCATATTGGCAGTTGAATGTGTGAAAATAAATTTAGGAATGTGGTAGAGGCTAGAGGTATAAATTTAGTAATCTCCAGTACAGCAGGGGAGGAGCAAGATGGCGGAGGAGTAGGAGCTTTAAATTTCATCAGGTCCCAGGAATGCAGCTAGATAGTTATCGAACCATTCTGAACACCTACGAACTCAACAGAAGATCGAAGAAAAGAATAGCAACAGTTCTATGAACAGAAAAGTGACCACTTTTTGGAAGATAGTGTGTGTGTAGAAGCGAATTTGAGATGATATTTGGGAAGATAGACCACAAGGGGAGAAGGAGCCTCCATCAGGCGGCTGCTGGCAAGTGATAGAGCAGCAAAGGATAAAAATCAGAACTTTTAGAAGTCAGCTCTGTGGAGGGATGTCATTCCAGTGGCTAAGTGGGGGGTGGAACCCTCACTGGGACAGTGTGGTCTCAGGACCCTTGGGGTCACAGAAAGACCAGGGGTGCATGAGTGTGGCAGAGCTCCCAAGTATCAGGCAGGGAAGCTGCCTCAAAGACAGAGCCAAGGAGGGAGACTCTCAGCTTGAAGTGCCATAAACCATGATCCCAGGCACAGTTAGGCCAGTACTCTTTGAGCAAGGACTCCACAAGAGGCAAATCTGGGGAGACCCCCCTTTCCTTCACCAAGAGAGGTAGCATGAGAGCATGCTGCAGGAATCTGCTGGGTTTGGAGACTTCAAATGGGGCCATGCACCAGAGATAGAAATGCTCAGTCACAGACCAGGTGAGCTCAGAGTGGGGCCAGAGACCAGGGAGAGAGGTGAGACTGACTGCTTTTCTCTGAGAGTGAACTGAGGAGTGGGGCCCCAGGGTCTTGACTCCTCTGGGGCCAGTGATTTGCAGGCTGTCATTTTCATTCTTGTTCTGCAAAGCTGTCCAGAAAGCTTTTAAGGAACAAAATCTACCAAAAGCAAACCTGAGCACATTGCTTAGCCTGGCCCCTGGCCAGGTGGTGCAATTCTGCCTCAGGCAAAGACATTCGAGAATCACTGCAACAGGCCCCTCCCCAAGAAGATCATCAAGAACATCCAGCCAAGACCAAGTTTACTGATCATGAGAACTGCAAAACTTCAGAACTAGGGGAATACAACACGTAGAATTCATAGCTTTACTCCCATGATTCTTTAGTCTTTCAAAATTAATTTTTAGAGTTTTCTTTTTCTTTTTTCATTTTGAATTTTTCTTCTTTTTTCAACCAACATCTTATCAATTCCTTTTAAAAATATTTTTAAATTTTCATTTTAACAGTCATATTCTATACCTTTATTATATTTAACCATATTTTCTGTATATATATATATATAAGTTTTTCTTTATTTAAAATTTTGGGATACAGTTTATTCTAACAGACCAAAATGTATCCTAATTCGAGTGTATGGCTTTGTCTCCAGCCTGAACACATTCTCCACCCTGGCCTTTTTAAATTTTTTAACTTTCTTTTTTTAATCAACTTACCTATTCCTTTAAAAAACTTTTTTTAACTTTTCATATTTACAGTCATATTTCATCCCTTCATCATCTTTATCCATATTTTTGTATATATATATAAGTCTTTCTTCAAAATTTTAGGAGAAAGTTTCTTCCAGTAGACCAAAATACACCCAAAATCTAGTATGTGGATGTTCTATTCACCAGTCTGATCATACTTTTTTTTTTTTCCTTCTTTTCCCCCTGGATTCGGGTCTCTTCTGATTTGTTTAGTGTATATTTTTCTGGGTTTGTTGTTACCCTTTTAACATTTTATTCTCTCATTCATGTATTCTTCTCTGGACAAAATGACAAAATGGAAATATGCACCTCAAAACAACAACAACAACAACAACAACAAGAGGGAGTACCGCCTGCCAGGGACCTAATCAATATAGACATTAGTAAGATGTTGGAACCAAAGAGTTCAGAATGACTGTTATGAAGATACTAGCTGAGTTTGAAAGAAACATAGAAGATACCAGGAAATCTCTTTCTGGTAAAACAAAATCTAACCAAATCAAAATCAAAAAGGTTATTAATGAGGTGAAATAAAAAATGGAGGCTCTAACTGCTAGGATAAATGAGCAGAAGAGAGAATTAGTGATACAGAAGACCAAATGATGGAGAATAAAGAAGTTGAGAAAAAGAGAGATAAAGAACTACTGGATCATGAGGGGAGAATTCAAGAGATAAGTGATACCATAAGATGAAACAATATTAGAATAATTGGGATCCCAGAAGAAGAAGAAAGAAAGAGAGGTACAGAAGGTATTTTGGATCAAATTATAGTGGAGAACTACCCTAATTTGGAGAAGCTAACAGGCATCAAAATCAAGGAGGCACAGAGAGCCCCTCTCAAAATCATTAAAAATAGGCCAACACCCTGTCATGTAATAGTAAAACTTACAAGTCTCAGAGACAAAGAGAAAGTCCTAAAAGCAGCTCGGGACAAGAGGTCTGTAACCTAGAACAGTAGAAACATTAGGCTGGAAACAGACCTATCCACAGAGACCAGGCAGGCCAGAAAGGACTGGAATGATATATTCAGAGCACTAAATGAGAAAAATTTGCAACCAAGAATACTATATCCAGCTAGGCTGTAACTGAAAATAGGAGAGATAAAAAGCTTCCAGGACAAACAAATACTAAAAGATTTGTGAACACCAAACCAGCCCTATAGGAAATATTGAAAGGGGTCCTCTAAACAAAGAGACACCCTAAAAGGAACATAGACCAGAAAGGAACAGAGACAGTATACAGTAACAATCACCTTACAGGCAAAACAATAGCACTAAATTCATATATTTTGATAGTTACCCTGAATGTAAATGGGCTAAACTCCCCAATCAGAAGACATACGGTATCAGATTGGGTTAAAAAAAAGAAAAAAAAAAAAGGCCAATCGATATGCTGTCTGCAAGAGACTCATTTTAGACCCAAAGACACCTCCAGATTTAAAGTGACGGGGTAGAAAACCATTTACCATGCTAGTGGACGTCAAAAGAAAGCTGGGGTGGCAATCCTTTTATCAGACAAATTAGATTTTAAACCAAAGACTATAATAAGAGATGAGGAAGGACACTATATTACTACTTAAAGGATCTGTCCAATAAGAATATCTAATAATTTTAAATATCTATGCCCCTAACATGGAAACACCCAATTATATAAGTCAATTAATAACAAAATCAAAGAAACACATTGGCAATAATACAATAATACAGGGGACTTTAACATCCCTCACTGAAATGGACAGATCATCTAAGCAAAAGATCAACAAGGAAATAAAGACTTTAAATGACACATTGGACCAGATGGACATCACAGATATATTCAGAACATTCCACCCCAAAGCAATAGAATACACGTTCTTCTCTAGTGCACATGGAACGTCCTCTAGAAGGGATCACATCCTGGGTCACAAATCAGGTCTCAACTGGTACCAAAAGATTGGGATCATTCCCTACATATTTTCAGATCACAGTGATTTGAAACCAGAACCCAACCATAAGAGGAAAGTTGGAAAGAACTCAACTACATGGAGGCTAAAGAGCATCCTAATAAAGAATGAATTTCCTGGGTCAGCCGGGAAATTAAAGAAGAATTAAAAAAATTCATGGAAACAAAAGAAAATGAAAAGACAACTGTTCAAAATCTTTGGCATGCAGCAAAGATGGTCCTAAGAGGAAAGTATATAATAATGCAAGCCTTTCTCAAGAAACAAGAAAGTTCTCAAATGCACAGCCTACACCTACACCCAAACGAGCTAGAGAAAGAACAACAAAGAAAGCCTAAACCCAGCAGGAAAAGAGAAATAATAAAGATCAGAGCAGAAATCAATGAAATAGAAACCAAAAGAACAGTAGAACAGATCAATGAAACTATAGCTGGTTCTTGGAAAGAATTAATAAGATTGATAAACCCCTGGCCAGATTTATCAAAAAGAAAAGATAAAGGACCCCAATTAATACAATCATGAACGAAAGAGGAGAGATCACGACCAACACCAAAGAAATACAATTTTAAGAACATATTAAGAACAACTATGTCAGCAAATTGGGCAATCTGGAAGAAGTGGATGCATTCCTAGAGATGTATAACTACCAAAACTGAACGAAGAAAAATAGAAAACCTGAACAGACTCATAACCAGTAAGGAGATTGAAGCAGTCATCAAAAATCTCCCAAGAAACAAGAGCCCAGGGCCAGATGGCTTCCCAGGGGAATTCTACCAAGCACTTAAAGAAGAATTAATTCCTATTCTCTTTTTAAATTTTTTTAAATTTATTTTTTATTTTTTAATTTATTTATTTTCAGAAAAACAGTATTCATTATTTTTTCACCACACCCAGTGCTCCATGCAATCCATGCCCTCTATAATACCCACCACCTGGTACCCCAACCTCCCACACCCCTGCCACTTCAAAACCCTCAGATTGTTTTTCAGAGTCCATAGTCTTTCATGATTCATCTCCCCTTACAATTTACCCCAACTCCCTTCTCCTCTCTAACACCCCTTGTCCTCCATGATATTTGTTATGCTCCACAAATAAGTGAAACCATATAATAATTGACTCTCTCTGTTTGACTTATTTCACTCTGCATAATCTCTTCCAGTCCTGTCCATGTTGCTACAAAAGTTGGGTATTCATCCTTTCTGATGGAGGCATAATACTTCATAGTGTATATGGACCACATCTTCCTTATCCATTTGTCTGTTGAAGGGCATCTTGGTTCTTTCCATAGTTTGGCGACCATGGCCATTGCTGCTATAAACATTGGGGTACAGATGGCCCTTCTTTTCACAACACCTGTATCTTTGGGGTAAATACCCAGGAGTGCAATTGCAGCTGACCCTGCAATTCCTATTCTCTTGAAATTGTTCCAAAAAATAGAAATGGGAGGAAATTTTCCAAACACATTTTATGAGGCCAGTATTACCTTGATCCCCAAACCAGAAAAAGACCCCACCAATAAGGACAATTACAGCCCAATATCCCTGACGAACATGGATGCAAAAATTCTCACCAAAATTATAGCCAATAGGGCCTAACAGTACATTAAAAGGATTATTCACCACGACCAAGTGGGATTTATTCCTGGGCTTCAAGTTTGGTTCAACATCAGCAAATCAATCAATGTGATACAATATATTAATAAAAGAAAGAACAAGAACCATATGATATTCATAATAGATGCTGAAAAAGCATATGACAAAGTACATCATCCTTTCTTGATTAAAACTCTTCACAGTGTAGGGATAGAGGGCCATCCTTCAGTATCATAAAAGCCAACTATGAAAAATCCCCAGCGAACATCATTCTCAACGGGAAAAAACTTTACCCCTAAGGTCAGGAACCTGGCAGGGATGTCCACTATCACCACTGCTATTCAACATAAAAGTTGCTATTCAACAAGAAGTCCTAGCCTCAGCAATCACAGAACAAAAAGAAATAAAGAGCATCTGAATCACAAAGAAGTCAAATTCTCACTCTTTGAAGATGATATGATACTTTATGTGGAAAATCCCAAAGACTCCACCCCAAAACTGCTAGAACTCATACAGGAATTCAGTAAAGTGTCAGGATATAAAATCAATGCACAGAAATCAGTTGCATTTCTATACACCAACAGCAAGACAGAAGAAAGAGAAATTAAGGAGTCAATCCCATTTTCTACTGGACCCCAAACCACAAGATACCTAGGAATAAATCTAACCAAACAAGCAAAGAAGCTATACACAGAAAAGTATAGAACACTCATGAAGGAAATTGAGGAAGACACAAAGAAATGGAAAAATGTTCATTGCTCATGGACTAGAAAAACAAATACTGTGAAAATGTTTATGCTACCTTGAGCAAACTACAATTAATGCAATCCCTATCAAAATACCATCAACTTTTTTTTTCAAAGAAATGGAACAAATAATCCTAAATTTTGTATGGAACCAGAAAAGACTCCGAATAGCCAGAGGAATGTTGAAAAAGAAAACCAAAGCTGGTGGCATCACAATTCTGGATTTTAAACTCTATTACAAAGCTGTCATCATGAAGACAGTATGGTAATGGCACAAAACAGACACATAGATCAATGGAACAGAATAGAGAGCCCAGAAATAGACCTTCAACTTTACGGTCAATTAATCTTCGACAAACCAGGGAAGAATGTCCAATGGAAAAAGACAGTCTCTTCAACAAATGGTATTGGGAAAATTGGACAGCCACATGTAGAAGAATGAATCAGACTGTTTTCTTACACAACACACAAAAGTAGACTCAAAATGGATGAAAGACCTCAATGCGAGATAGGAATCCATCAAAATCTTTGAGGAGAACATAGTCAGCAACCTCTTTGACTTCAGCCACAGCAACTTCTTCCTAGAAACATTGCCAAAAGCAAGGGAAGCAAGAGCAAAAGTGAACTATTGAGACTTCATCAAGATAAAAAGCTTTTGCACAGCAAGGGAATAGTCAACAAAACCAAAAGACAACCGACAGAATAGGAGAAGATATTTGCAAATGGCATATCAGATAAAAGGCTAATATCCAAAATCTATGAATAACTTATCAAACTCAACACCCAAAGAACAAATAATCTAATCAAGAAATGGGCAGAAGACATAAACTGACATTTTGCAAAGAAGACAGACAAATGGCCAACAGATATATGAAAAAGTGCTACTTGTTATCAGGGAAATACAAATCAAAACCTCAATGAGATACTACCTCATACCAGTCAGATTGGCTAAAATTAATAAGTCAGGAAAGGAAAGATGCTGGCAGGGATGTAGAGAAAGGGGAACCCTCCTACACTGTTGGTGGGAATGCAAGCTGGTGCAGCCATTCTAGAAAACAGTATGGCAGTTCCTCAAGAAACTGAAAAGACAGCTTCCCTATGACCCAACATTGTATTACTGGTTATTTACCCCAAAGATTCAAATATAGTAATCCGAAGGGTTACCTGCACTCCAATGTTTATAGTAGCTATGTCCACAATAGCCAAACTATGGCAAGAGCCTAGATGTCCATCAACAGATGAATGGATAAAGAAGATGTGAGATATATATATATATATATCAGCCTTCAAAAATGAAATCTTGCCATTTGCAATGACATGGATTGCAAACTAGAGGGTATCATGTAAGCAAAATAAATCAATCAGAGAAAGACAATTATCATATGATCTCAGTGATATGAGGAATTTGAGAAACAAGACAGATGATCATAGAGGAAGGGTGGGGAAAATGAAATAATGACCAGAGAGGGAGACAAACCATAAGAGACTCTTAAACTAGGAAACAAACTGAAGGTTGCTGGAGGGGAGGGAGAGGGACGGATGGGGCGGCTGGGTGATGGACATTGGGGAGGGTATGTGCTATGATGAGCACTGTGAATTAAGACTGATGAATCACAGACGTGTAGTCCTGAACTAAACAGTACATTACATGTTAATTAAAAAAGAAAAGAAAAGAAATCTCCAGTACTTGCATGATTTCTAAAACCATGAACCTGGATATGGTCACCCAGGGAGCAGGCACAGCCAAATAGAGTAGAGGTTGGAGAAAAGGGAACATTAGGGCATGACACCTGCTACTTGGGTTTATTTTCTAGACCAAAATAGATTCCTGTTAGAGTTGCATCCAAATGATAAGTTACTCTAACTTGAAGTGAGAACCTGAAGACCTTTTTCCTTCAAGAAAAAGAAGAAGACATGGCAGTCAGAGACAGTATGACTTGGTCCAATACCCCAAGGGTTATTTAAGAAATAATGGGCAGGTGGTGCCTGGCTGGGGAGGTTATAGAACCCGGCTGATGGGGTGATTCGGCTGGGTTAGTGTCTACCAGCAGGGACCACAGTGCCCAGCTAGGGCTGCAGAAGCAAAAGGAGGATCCCGTGGACAGACTGAAGTAATATGCAGGGTCAGGAGAGGAGAGAATGGCTGATGTCCTTTCAGAGCTCTTTGAGAAGAGCTGAGAGAAGTGCCTGAGGATGTGCAGCAATACCTCAGAGGAGGCGGTAGGGGGCGCAGAGGAAGCTTTGCAGAGAGCCCAGCCTTTGACCTGCAAGTTCTCTTCAGCACCCCAAGGATCTCTGCACCTCTTGTTGAGAAACTCGGATTTCTACCAGTTTCCAGGTTTTATTTATTGACAAGCAGGAGCCATAGCTATACATTAGCTTAGCATTGTTTTCTTTGAAGTTTCAGCCCTTTCTCTTAGACCCTTGAGGGTACAGAGGTAGGGCAGAGAGAGTAACTCTGGGTAGCCACCCTTCCCCCCCTTCATCTGGACCACTCTCTCCTTATTCTGTTCTACATCACAGCTTCCATGAAGTTTCATCTGAAAGAAAGAGAGAGAGAGAGAGAAAGAGAGAGAGAGAGAAGATTTCTACAGCGTAAACTTCATTAAAAAAAAAAAAAAAACCCTACTGAACTGTGGAAAGGATAAAATGGTGACCGAATATATAAAATATGCAGATGTGATGTGTTTGGGAAGCACAGGATGTATTGTTTGACTGATCATCTAAACCAATTAATCTTTGAAACGGAAGACAGAGGGAGAAAGAGGAACAAACCCACAGACAACTGTGGTTTGTAACGGGGTTACTCCATTGGCCCGCTTCTCCGACAGTCCCCTATTCAAATATGAATATGCATCTTCCCGGATGACGTCAACAGTGACCTTTTAATGTATTATTATTTTTTTTAAATTCTGTGTGTCGTGAGTCCAGTTCAGTCTTAGAACACAGGCATTATTTAATTCTCCTACAGTGTTTCCAGGACTTGGCTAAACAATGGACTGGAGGTTATTTCTCTATTCAGAACACAGAAGGAAATGGGAAACCTTAGATTATCAGGTGGCTTTCTTCTTGTAAAATCATTCACCTTCAAGAAGGAGATGAAGTCAAATACTAATAGAAGAACTATGGAACGAAGAGAGGAATGAAACCTTAGGTCCCTAAATCATAAGAGGTTATGGAGTGTTACCCCATTGCCAGTGTGCCTGTCTGCCACATCTTCGAATTCCATTCCTCTCTCAACTCATAGCTTATGTCTCACCTGCTTGGCAATTTTCACGAATGGTCTGGAACCTCTTTGTCAGGGTGTCTGTGTTGCCTTGATCATGCGATTGTGCTCCGTTTTTTAGATGTCTTCTGAATCCATTTGAACATTTCAAATATTTGTTTTGTTCTTGAAGTGGTGTATATTAGATGCTTGAAAAAAACATTCACAGTGCTCTTCTGGCCAAGACCACCAGACATCGACCAAGACTCGTTGGCTCATTGCCATAAGGGAGGACACATACGATGGTCAACTGTGAAGGTGATAGAAGTGATGAATTATAGGGTCTGGGCAGGCATTGGGTGATTTGGGGGAGGGTTTAAGGAAGTGGGGACTGAATACTGTCAGGAAGTGGGGATGATTCTACGATTGGCTGTTTTCCCACATCTTATCTGGAAGGAAGGAAGACTAGCTTGAGGCTAAAACTGTAATTCTTATTAGTCAGGGAGGGAAGGGGGTTTGGGGTCATTTTTGTTTGTGTTTTCATTTTTAGACATTGTTCTGGAGTGGTCTTTTTCTGTGCTGATCCACCATAGACACAGAATGGCCTTGCTGAGTTTCGATGTTCTGTGAAATCGTTTCCATCCAGCAGGAGAACAGAGGGCCCAGCTGTGAGCTTCAGGCCGGCTCCCACTGTCAGAGACTGCACTGCTCTTTCTCAGTTTTGAATTGAATTGATTTTCAGCAGCATTATATTTTTATCAAAGATTCCTATTTGATACCCTGGGTGGGTGGAAGGCATCCCAAGGGAGGGGACCTCTGAGCTTTCTGATCTCTGATCTTCCCTTTCTTACTACACTGAAGACATTGTATAATTTCTTTTCAAGACTGCCTTTTGATGTATGGAGGGGGTTGTTCTGAACTTCAAGGGAGTATCATAATTCTTTCCTTTAACTGGAATCTCATGGTAAGGATCAAAACCCAATTTCTTCTGTATGTTAATGGGGTGCTGGAAGCTAGCCCTTAGTTTGAGTATCTCATTCTCTAAAGGGACTAGGTTACAGTGAGCATCTGTGGAAGGGGAGAGATGAGTACTATTACACAACACAGCCTTCTATGCTTGAGGACTGCTTTCTGTACCCATCCAGCATGGCCAACTCATACCACCTTAATCTGTTTGGAAGAAATGGGTGAAGATTTGCATAGAACTATGTGATCTAATCATACCTATAACATTTGTTTGGTAATTTGCTTGTGATGGATACTGACTTTTGAACAGTAGTTCATAATCCTGGCTGTTCAGAAGAATCAAAGGGGAGCTTTTAAAAAGAGATACTAGTTTAATTGGTTGGTGTGGGGCCCAAGCAGCTTACTAGCTAGCTAGCAATCCAAAACACAATAGCAATAATCACAAAAGTCTCCCGAGGTGATTCTCACGAACTCACTGTAAAATAAGGACCCTTTATTTTGAGTTGATAGTGTGCACTATCGTTTGAGGAGGTCAAGAAAGATTTGTAACTCTAGGTATCCAGACTTGGCATAATTTGTCTTGAAAGAGTGATAACTTGTTTGCTTAGACCAACGCATTTAGCATGACTGGCTCTTGGAAAAGCAGGACTAAGCTATGGGCTCAAGTGAAGAATGAATTGTCTTAAAGCAGAACTGCTTTCTATAAGGCTGTGGTGAGTTAAAATGATTCTGCTTCCTTGGTCATCCCCACTGCCTTATAAACAGGATGAGGGAGTAGCGGCAGTAAAAAACAGGAGCATCAGTGACTGGAGCTGGGTGGACAAGCAGTCATATAAACAGAGTCTTGGAGGAAACTGTGTTTACAGCTGCTGAAAGGGAAGCCCTAACCCCTGAAGTGACTGGGGGCCTTGGTGCCTATAAATAGTCAGTCAGGTTATTTCCAACATATGATAATAACTCCACATCAATAAGTATCTTCAAGCCTTATGGAATGGAGATTAATCATTGGTTTGACACCTATTCAGCTCTTGGTCCTACTTAGAGTTTCTGCAGTAACATTGTAGATGAAACCATATGACTTCCTAGTGAAACCTATGACTTCCTAGTGTAAATAGCAATAGTTTGTTTCAAATGGCTGAATTCTAACATTTAAACCCTAAAGGAGCAAGTGACGGGGGATGTATATGTTAATTCATGTAACTCCACCTCCTTTGTGAAGGCCAGCATAAAAGGCCCTTCAAAGTGTTCCTGTGTGGGGCACCTGGGTGGCTCAGACAGTTAGGTGTCTGCCTTCGACTCAAGTCTTGATCTCAGGGTCCTGAGATCAACCCCTTCATCAGGCTTCCTGCTCAGTGGAGAGTCGGCTTCTCTCTCCTCCCCTGCCTCCTCCACTCTCCACCCTGCTCTTTCAATCCCTCTCAAATAAGTGGATAAAATCTTAAAAAAAAAAAAAAAAAAGTGTTCCTGTGACCCTGATGGTAGTGATTGCCCCAGAGAAATGGATTATATTTGTTGTAGAGGAAAGCATAGACTGAGCAATTTAATGTGGTATATATGCATGTAGATAGATAGATGTATCTGTCTATCTATATTTGCTGAAATTAACGTGTATGTATTGACTGATATGTTGTATACATAGAAAGTTGTTGGACTCATAGTTCATTATGTTAATAAGTTGGGTTCCTGGGATACATTATTACCTCTCATTACATTCTAAAGGGAGGTTATTAAGAATTTTATTTTAGTAGAAGTATGCTATGGGATGTCCCAAATTTCAAAAGTATTAACTTTCATTTTTGGGGGGGGGTAGGTAATATAATTGAGTGGTTACGATTGACGAATCTGGAGCCACACCTCTTTGGTTTAAATACTCACTGTATCACATAGGAGCTCTGTGTGATCTTGAGCATGTGACTTACCATCTCTGTACCTCATCCCCCATCTGTAAAATGGGATGGTAACAGCACTCGTGGCACTGTGAGGGTGGGATGATTTAATATACTCCAACATCTGGAACAGGACCTGGCACAGCGAGCACTTATAAATGGCAGGTGCTTTGATTCTTGGTCTTTCAGAGAGAGTTGAATAGGATGAAATGGATTTTTCATTGAGCAAGGGAACTTGCTGAAACAATCTCTGTTCCTTGAAGATGTTTTTCTGAAATGACACCTGGCTCAGGGCCAGTGAAGTTGTGTGCTAAAAACCTGTTCTAAGGAATGGGACTCAGGGGACCCCGAGACTATGCCCGTTTGTTTTCCTGTCACTTTACCTTGTAATTCCTGTGACTTGTGAAGTGGAACAATAATTTCTTTGAATAGAAATCTCTCTGTTTCCATCTCAAGATGGAAAAAAAAAAAAAAAAAACCCAAGTCTATTAAAATAATTTCAGAAAGATGTACCTCCTTTATTTGTGATTATTGGTGAATAATACTGAATTATCTGCTGTAGAAGGTGCTTTCATTGGCATGGAGGACCCTGAGGGACAGCAAGGACATCTGTAGTCAATATCACACACTTCCTGTAGTCAATATCACACTTCCTGCATGGCTTGATAAGTTTGACTCTTTGGACTCGCTACTCAAAGTGCCAGGTGAGGCAAAGCTCACTTGGGGCCCTTTCTGGAAAGAAGGCCTTACCAGGAGCTCTTCAGAGGCTCTGTGAGGGCCAGTGGCCTGGCTGGATGCTCACTGGTTTGCAATTGCTAAGCACCTTCTTTAAAAGTGGCAAGAGGAAATCATTACCAAGAGACCATCCGTGGACCCCAGGAGACTGAGGGGAATGTTTCCACACTGAGGCAGTTTGCTGGTCTTTATTTTTTTTTTTTTAAGATTTTATTTATTTATTTGATAGCACAAGTAGGCAGAGCAGTAGGCAGAGGGAGAGGGAGAAGCAGAGTCCCCATGGAGCAGGGAGCCTGATGCAAGGCTCAATCCCAGGACCCTGAGATCATGACCTGAGCCAAAGGCAGGTGCTTAACTGACTGAGCCACCCAGGTGTCCCTGCTGGTCTCTCTTAATAAAGGAAATTAAACTGGCTGATGATGATACATGAGCTTGGATGCTAGAGAGTAAATGGAAAAGAGTTCAATGATATTTGTGGGTTCATATCTGAAGAGACAGGATAATTAGTTCCATTTTGATTGTCTTTAAGTGATATGGCCATGGAGTTGAAACAGGAAGGTCCCATTAGTTAGTACCCATTGTCTAAATAATAATAACGGCAAAACCCAAAATGAAGTTTTATTGTATATTTATCACACCCTGGCATGTTTCTGAGCTTAACATATTAGGTATTACTCACTTAATCCTCACAGCGAACCCGTAAATAATCACTATCAACTCAGCGTCTCAGAACATGGGTGGTAGGATATTCTAAGTTGGGAGGCACGTGGTAGAGAGAGCACTGCTGGGATTTACTCAAAGGCATAAGATGATTTAGAGATCACAAAATCTGGATGAAATCCAGGTGTTCGGACCCTCTCTCTCATGATCTGGCATTTCTCCAATGAAAGAGTTTTAAAACCAGAAAAGGCGAGGAACTCCTGAATAGGGAAGTATTTTTATGTAAGACGAATCCTGTTCATCTATTTATTTAGTGCCCTTCCCTGAAACTACCATTTTCTGTCAGTATTATAAATGCACACAAGCTAATTCAAAGATTTTTTTAATAAAACAAGACAAAAAGATTAGCTTGTTACATGGCTGTGTGCTAATCCTGGAAATTGTGGGGGGGGCTTTTTTCTTCATAGGAACTATATCCTGTGAAGAAAAGATTTACATAATCCCTAATGCTGCCCTGCAGTCCTGGGTGAATTACATTTTTCCATTATAGTCCTTGCTCCCCCACATTCTTGCTCTGACCCTGAAAAAATAGCCTAATTTTCTACCAAGAAAAGGAGGTCATTAGTTTGTGTCTGGAAACAGCGAAGGAATTACTGAGCTATTTACAAGCTCTGCACATGTGGAATCAATCTTATTTTCCATTGGATGGTTCAAAAATGTATTCAAATTATGTAGTTTTGAAATTCTAAACTCTAGAATTTATTTCTCAATAGAAAGCTTTTTAGGATGGCGTGCCTAATGGATATCCCTTTTAGTGAATTTGAATAACAAATTGTTTGTAAGACTACATAAGCAGTCTTAATTTATATTTTATTCCTGTTTCCTGAAGGTCAGTCAGTGTAGGTCTGGCGATATGTTACTATTCCCTCCCTATTGGGGAGGTAAGGACTACAGAAAATTCAAAGAAAATCAGGGTAAGAACATTTCCCTCAATTTTGTTAGGATCCTGTTTTGATATTTGCACATGCATTGGAAAACATAACTAGTCATAATCTGATTTCCATGCTAGGTTTTTCTTAAAGAATATGACAAGGATTAAGCACATTTGAGTTTTCCAGTGAGAACTTTGAAGCAATAAACTGAAGGGAAATAAATGATTAACATAGAATGGGTTATCTATAATAGTTCCTGAGATGAAATACCACAAAATCTGGCTGATTTAGGTTAAAATATGTAAATTTCTTAAAGTTAATGAAATGCAAAGTGAGATTTCAGCTATGTACGGAACAAGATCCATATTCCTGGCCTAGTATAAACTTCCCCCATGTGTTAGTAATAAAGAGGCTGGAGGTATGAAAGAGACCTAAAGGTTGTTGCAGGGAATTACTATTAGAATAACAATCTGCGCTTCTGCACAGGACCCTTGCATATGTAATATCTTTTGATCTTTGTAGCAGTGTCAGCATTAGGTATCATTACCTCTATTTTACAGATTAGAAAGGTCAGGTATGCAGAGGCTAATAGAAACAGTACAGGGAAGATAGCATTGTCCATGAAAAGAAAGTGGCCTTTGGGGATGAGAGGAATGGATGGAAAAGCCCAGTCCACCTCTTCTTGCCTCCTTGAGCTCTGGATACCTCCTTAAGCCTATCTAAATCTTATCTGTAAAACGGGATCATTCCATAGATCTCACAGAATTGCTACCAGCGCCAAAGGCAATAATGCATTTGGAAGGCCCCACCCAGTCTGTGCTTAGCCGTTTTCTGGAAGATGGGGGTGTGGAAGTTGGGACCCTTCAAACCCAGTGCATTCATTCTGTGGTTGAGATCTCATTTCTGCCATTCATGACATGGAGACCCACTTTCCTGGGTGCTGTTGCTGAAGCCATAGGAAGCCCCTTCCCAGAGAGGAGCCAAAGCGACTGCTACCCCAGGCAGGAATCACTACCTTCTTGATGCCTTCCCTCATCTGGATCTCACCATTATTATCCCAAGTAGTAAAGATCTACACATGTCTGTGGACAGTAAGAATTACTTGGTCCTGCCACTTATGTTTTATAAGCTTGGCTTTTTCATACTTTGTGGGTACATGTGTTCACCAGCTGTAAGAAGCTACTCCATCCACGTACAGTTTCTTCCAACCCAAAGCCCCGGTTTACCGGCCTCCCCCGTGTGCGTGGTTAGGGCTATGTTGATTTGGGACACACCACAGAGGTACAGATTTTGGCGCCAGCTACATCACACAGAAAGCCTATGACAAAGTGGGAACAGGAGCCCACGGTACGCATGTCTTGGCCACTTCCCTCCCTGGGCCGGCGAGCCTCGTCCGGGCCCTTCCTGGGCAGATGGCGGCATCTTCACTCCTCTGCACACTCCAAAGTCTATTTTCCCGGGATCCCACCTGCCCAGGTCTCCGCTCACTGGCCCCTTCCCAGACAACTTGTATTTAGCTCTGAAGACAAGGGTTTGCTTGATCTAGACAGGAATCAAAGGGGAGGGCAGACTGCTGGGGCCTGAAAAGGGGAGGAAGAACCCAAAAAAGTGGCCTGGTAGAAGCTACAGGAAAGTCTCTGACCTTGAGGTCCTCAGAGACAAGGCGTTCTAACCCTGATGGTGACAGAGTTGAAATAAAATATAAATGCTTCCAAATATCTGTTGCCAGGAAGCAGATGACATGCTAAATTACTCTGCAGATTGACTACTTAATTCAGCGATTTCCTGAGTCAGGAGTTGCCAGAAGAGCCATTTTGTCCTTTCTGGCAAAAAAGCCGCTGGGACTGCTGTCTCCAGTCCTCTTTCCTGTGCTTCCTGCGTAGGAAGGACTGTTTCCTGCAGGGAGATGCCTGATCAGACAGCACTATTTTAGTAGGCTGGGGACGAGGTAGCAAGTGAGGTCTTTCATTTGGTATTGATTTGTGGCCGGCGTGAATGTCAGACGTATCGAAGAAGTACAGATCCTTTTAGAAAATGTAAAATAATGAATCAGAAGCAAATAAGATCCAGTAAAATTTCAAGAAGCAGCCTGGCCACATTTTCACCTCTTTGGTTTGATTTGATTTGCTTTTTGGAAATTTTTGAATTTTAGTACAGTTGACACACAATGTTATATGAGTGTCAGGGAATGAGGTAGTGATTCAGCATCTTTATATGACCATTGTGCTATGCTCACTGCAAGTGTTCATGTGTCTGACTTCATAGTTTTGAGAAGCCTGCTTTATTTTTTTGTGTAGATTACTCTGTTTTAGTTTTTGCTTGCCCCCCATTTTTAAAGATTTATTTATTTGTTTTAGAGAGAGAGTGTGTGGGAGTAGGGGCAGAGGGAGAGGTGGAGTCCCAAGCAGACTGTGAGCTGAGGGAGCAGCATGATGTAGGACTTGATCCCATGACCCTTGAGATCATGACCTGAGTCGAAACCAGAAATTGGACACAACTGACTGACCAACCCAGGTGCCCCACTCCGTTTTAGTCTTAATGTAGTTCTTCAGAACTGAATTGTGAGCAATGGGGTTAATATTTAATGCTGCTATGGGGTCTGATGTAGGTGAGAAATGACTTCGGGAAGACAGGCTACCAGGAGGCCGGAGCTTTGGGGCTTGCCTGGAGCCAGAGGGGGCACTACATAGAATCTGACGGATGAGCTGTTTGTATCCGGGCTTGTAACAGCTTGTCTGTGTTCTTTTAGCCTTACCTTCACCTTGTCTCTAAAGAAAGGGAAAGGGTTGACTATGATGCATGTAATTCAGCAAAGCTGAAGAAATACAAAGGTCAGAATATTTAGGCAAAAGGAAAGTGAGGGTGGGAAGCAAACTGGAACCACAAATGAATTTGTTCACAAAACATAGACAGTGACCATTTATTTCTTCTAAAAACTTGTTTGGCTTCGATTCCACATGACCTTGTGTTACTACTGTGTGCGTGCCTTGACCACTTAATTAGGTCGTTAGTTACTCAAGGGCAAGGCCTCTGTCTTGGGTTCCTTGAATTCCATGTCTTGTTCAGCACCTTACTTGTGGTCTGTGCTGCTGAAATATTTGTTATTATTCATGGTGGCAATTGCATTTTTTTTCATTCCCTAGTTTCTCTATTGGAACCCCTGATATTGCAATGTCCTTAAATACATTGGCAATTACTTTGAGAGTTCCTTTGGATCAAAGGGCATCAACTGCCTTTAAGCAAATTTGGGGTCACTTGGTTGAGGTTTCTAATTTCTATCTTTAGGTATTCATTCCAGCATCTGGGTGTTGGTCAGAAAGTTTCCCATCACTAAATGTTTGTGCAAAAGAAAATATCCATTGGGGGCACCTGGGTGGCTCAGTGGGTTAAGCATCTGCCTTCAGCTCAGGTCATGATCTCGGGGCCCTGGGATGGAGTCCCACATTGGGCTCTCTGCTCAGCAGGGAGCCTGCTTCCCCTTCTTAGTCTGCCTGCTGCTCTAGTTGTGATCTCTCTCTGTCAAATCAATAAATAAAATCTTAAAAAAAAATGACCACTGACCATGGAATGTTGTAGAAGGGATTCCTTCCTTGTAGAGGGAGTGCCTCATTGATTCTACTCATATTGTAATTTCGTATTTTACCACAACAATGATTTTGCAATTGAAGTGCTACAGTTTATTCTCAGATTTTGTATTTTTGTAATTCTAAAGGAAAGAATATGGAATATTCTTAATAGATATCTTAATAGATAGCTTTACAGTTTCTGCCTTTGACTTTTTGGGCACTGTGTTCCAGTGGGAGGGTTATATAGGTCTGAGGGGGTCTCTGGATACATCATCAGCCAGTCTGGGATTTGTTGTCACCTTTCCAAAAGAATGTTAAAAAAAAAAAAAAAATTATGAAGCTTTCCCTTTGGCTTTTTCTGAGTGCACTGGTGAAAAGTTCAAGGAGAAAAAATTAACTAAAATGTGGTTTTGGTAATATTTTTATTAAAACATGTCAGTCTACTCTATTTACATAGGTAATGAATAATTCTAGTATATATCAACAATTGATAATTAGCCTAGTGTATATCCAAATAAAAGGGAAAAAAATCTCTAAACAAAATTAACTCACCTTATAAATATAGCATGCATGATTATAAATTTTATTCTGTCTTAATCTGCATTTTGAGCCTTTTTCTTATTTGTAGTTCATAGTCGTTCGCCAATTTAAAATAGAGAACAGATCTCATCTGGAAGAATAAATGGGAAAAATAGAATAAATGCTTTTGAAGAAAGGAAGAGAGTTGTAAGACATGAGGGGGAACTCTCTACATGTTCAGCTGTATTCTAAAGCTGTAATATGTAAATCAGTGTAGTGCTGATAAGAAGTATAGACTGCTCGGTGAATCAAGTAGTCTAGAAATAGATCATATCATAAAAGATCATGTAATATATATAAAGATGACATCCGAATCACTTTGAAGAATATTAAAAAATATGATGTCAGAACAGTTGGTTAATTATTTGAATAAAAAGCCTGTTAGATTCTTATTAATTTACATAAAATAGATAAAGATAGATAATACAGCTATACACTAAAATAAAACTATTAAGCAGCTGAAAGAAAATACAGGTTCTTACTTATTTGATCTCATGAAAATAAATTTTCTAAGGAATGAAAAAAAGAAGTCTCAAAGGGACAATTCTTACATTTGACAACATAAAGAACCTTTAGAAACTTTGTATGTCTGTAAAAAATATTAATTGACTTTTAATAGCAAAAGGCATTTAATATTGGCAGCATATACAACAGACTATGTTACCATCATTATATAAAAGACTCTTATAAATATATACAAAAATATGAAAATACCAATATATCAAGTAAAACTATTAAACAGTTAACTGAAAAAAAATGCTCACATGACTAATAAACATCACAAATTCAGTCATTGATCACCAGAAAAATATAAACCAAATCGGTAATACATTTTTCTTCTATCAAATTATCAGAAACTTAATTATGATACTCTGTTTTGTGAGGCACTTAATTCGCAGCTGGTAGGGATATAAATAAATATTGTTTTCTGGAGGACAATTTTGAATATATATTAAAAAGTCTTAAAAATTTGTGCTTTGATCCAGAAATTCTCTTTCTAGGACTATATCTAAAGGAAATAGTAAGAGATGGATACAGTGATTTAGGTGCAAGTACAGATAGTCATGTGGCCCTGTGTCTTATGATATAATACTGGGAAAACAACAGAGGTTCAACAGCAGGAAAATAATTAAATAAAATGTGATAGATCGTATCATGGCCTAATCATTATGCACTCTTTAGGAGTTGTGTTCCTAAGAATAATGACAAATGAAATGCTAATAATATATTCTTAAGTTAAAGAAAAAACAGGATACAAAACAATGTGATCTGAATATTAGAGGGGGTGGAAAGCACAGAAAGGCAAAAAAAAAAAAAAAAAACACCCCAAAAATAAACAAACAAAAAATGTGTGTGTGCATAAATTAAGAAAAACAAAAATAACAACAGGAATAAAAGAAACCGGATGATAACCAGAGCTTTTTTTTCCTTCATACTGAGGGCTAATAGATTTTTTTAATATTTAAATTTTATACTTTTCCCAGTATTTGAAATTTTTATTTTTATAGGCAGAAATAAATCTCAGAGTAACTATTTCTTTTTTGTTTGTTTGTTTTGTTTTTGTTAAGAGCACACGGAAACAAATTTTTGGGTGGTGTGGGTGATAAACTTTCCCAGGGTACAGTATTGCTGTCCCATGACAAACAGGGCTTATCTGTTCTTTCCAGTCAAGACATCAAGAGAGTTTCTGTTCAAGTGCCTCTCCTAAATAATACGTTCAACTTGGTGGTTTATAAGGTCGATAAAAGGATTGCTTAAAAAATGAACCATGTGAAAAATGAAGCATGGCCAGTGACTAGGGAATGATTCACCCACAATGGGTCTTTTATTCTGTAGACCTGGTTCTCTGTTCCTCTGGCTCTTCTCTCACTCATAGTGCAGTGTGATGGAGTCAGTTGGATGAATTCTTGCATTCACACCTTCTGAACATGCCTGTCCAGGGGTGGGTCCTTTTCCATGATCACCAGGGACAGAAGTCCCCTGATGGAGAGCTCATCCAACAGAAATTGCTACTCAGCACAGCAAACTTGGCTAGAGTCCTAAGTGTGCATTAATTATTGATCAAAGAGGGCTTTCTTTCCAGCCCCACTGTGTCTTCTGTTCCCATGAGGTTAAAGGTGAGAAGATCTCAAGTAAATGATTTCAAGTTCTCTTTTAGAAGATTCTGGGCACTGCTTTGTTACATAACTAACAATGTATAATTAAAAAAGGACAGAAGGGTTTTTTTTTTTTTTTTTTTTTGGTCTAGAATTGGATTAAACATAATCCTTGGATCATGACACAAATGCATCATTGTCTCTGTGAGACACTTATTTAATTTAATTAATTTTATAATGCAGTAATCACCCATGAACTTACTACCTCATAACTTTCATCTAGCCAACGGTCCTCCACAATCTTATTCTTTGCTTCCTCCTCTGTGAGGTAACCACATCCTAAATCCTGTACTCATTAATTACTTGCTATCCTTTTTTATATTTTTTCAGCTAATCTCTACATATTCCTCAGTAGCTTAATTTTTATTTTTTTTACTTTATATAAAATAGTATCAGCCTTAGATAATCTTTCAGATTCATCCATATTGTTGCATGTTCATTGCCTTCTGTTTCATATCTTATCATGACTTTATCACAGGTTGTTCCTCTATTCTCTCGTTGATGGACATTTGGGCTATTTCCAGATTTTTGTTATTGTGAACCATGAACACTCTTGTATATATCTCCTGATAAACATGTTTAGAATTTCTCTTGAATATATGCTTAGGAATGAAATAGCTGGATTGCAGGGTATGAGAATGTTTAACATTAGGACCTAATGCCAAAACATTCTGCAAATAGCTTTACTGACTTACATTCCAACCAGTAATGTTTTAAAAAATGCTTTGCGGATATAGCTTCTTCAGCATGATTTGTTATCAGACTCTTTAACTATTGCCAGTTGAGTAGGTATAAAACAATACTACACTGTGACATTGAATTTTTATTTCCCTGAGCTGAAGTTGGACATTCATTCATGTATTTATTGGCCAGAAGCAATTCCTCTACTGTGAAGTGATTGATCGTATCTTTTGTCTATTTTTCTATTGAGTTGTTTCCGTTTTTCTCTTAGCTTATTGACCTCCTTTATATATTCTTGATACTAATCCTTTGTTGGTTGTGTATGTTTCAGATATCTTCTTTCAGTTTTTAATTTGTCTTTTCATTCTGTTTAAGGTGGCCCTTCATAAATTTCTTAATTTCAATTCCTTAATTTTAATAAGGTCAAATTTAGGCCTTTTTTGCTTTCAAAATTTAGCACGTTGTGTGTTTTAAATTCTTTATTACTTGAAAGTCCAAAACTATATTTCCTACTAAGAGTTTTAAAGATTTTGACATTTAGAGAGGGATGTTTTCTTCCACTTCAGAGCTTAAATTAACCTCAGTCCCTTAAAGATCCAGTGAAATTGAGAACAGTATCTATTGAATCAGACAATGTACAGCAGAAAAAGCAGCAGCACCTGATGAATCTAAGATGCTTAGTAGAGATGGTCAAGGTGCCCTGTGATATCCAGGTCATGGGGCCCTGGTTAGAAGTAGAAGAAAGGAGTATATCTGCATTCAGTAACTTACCAATTTTCAGACCAGACTTGATTATGTATATCTGGGGACTCCCAAAATAGCCATGTGATCATTAACAGGCTTGAACTTTTTTACTGGATGAGAGAAAGTAACAGTAATTGGACCATATCAGTGACCCAAGATCATTAAGGAAAAATTGAATTACACTAACTTCAGAGACATTTCATCTGTTTCTCCAAGTTCAAGTCTAATTTTCCTGTTCAGGGCGTTTCAAACTTCTTCTACATATTTATCTCTGTTGCATTCTCTCCCCACTATGCATCTTTGTAGTAAGAAGAGTTTTATAGGCATCTGTGGGAAAATGAAAAAAATCTGGCTATTTGCTAGAAGTCTCTCTTTCCTTACTCACTTTTTCCCTTTTAGTTGTGTCCTGTTTATTACTATATATGTCACCCCCCCCACCCATTTCTTCCTTTGCTTCCAGAGCCACTTGAGGCACTGGGGGCAACAGGCAGAGTTGTGATTCCCCTTCTGTGTTCCTGAGGCAGGGCTAGTGGCTACACTGGCTGCTCTCTTGCTGGCATACAAATGCATTGTCTTGCAAGCACTGCTTGTGATTCGAATTGCAACAGGTGCCTTTAGAGTGGGCTCTGGCTTCCTGCTACCGGATTTGTTTCTGTTTTACTTTGGACAATAGTCATGGATACTAGCACCTAGAACTATAAAGAATAGTGATTAGGGTACCATTAAATATCCCCAGACTTTAAATAGCACTTGTATGACAACTTCCTGTCAAATGAAAGACTGTTTATGACATCCTTATAAAGGCAAAAGCTCTCCTCTACTTTTTAGCCTTTGCAAGCTGGCCTTTGAAGCAGGTACCATGTCTTTGATCTGTGGCACATTTAGTAGTAATTGTTGCTGGCCTCTAGAAATTCGTGTGCTTTGGGGAAATTTGGCACTAAAAACTAAGGATTCTTTGCAACATGATTTAACTATGTAAAAAGTCCTGTGAGTTTGATTATAGGGATAAATACATAACCATAAATAAATAGGTTGATGAGTTTTAACAAAAAGACATTAGAAAAATTTAAAGGCAATAAGTCAATCCTAAAGCAGTTTTTAGGTGGTAAAATGGGGTTATGATCTGGAATTAACTCTAAAGTTTCCAAAGCCAAGGCTAAAATGAAGACAATTTCTCCAGCAAAGATATGGCCCTTGGGTCAGGGTCTTACAGAGTAGAGAAATATTTAGCCAACACATGAATGAAGAGATGATCAACATCATTAGTGGTTAGGGAAAGTTCAAACCACAACAAATACTATTTTATACTCAGATGATCAACAGAAACTTTAAATTCTGGTATTATCAAGGAGAGGAATTGATGAGGGTCAAAACAGGACCTGCATGCTTTGGGTGAGAGCACACATCAGTGCAAAATAGTTTGACATTATCTCTTGGATTTAAACAGTATGTATCCTTTTCCCAAGCAATTCTGCTCCTGGGTGTATACTCAAGGGAAACTTATGTATCAATATGTACAAGACATGTATTTTAAAATGTGTAATTTCATTGTTCATCACAGCAAAAAACCTAGGATCCAGCTCAAGCACCCACCAAGACTGTGGGTTAATGAATATTCATGTGATAGCTGTTGGGCAGGAGTCAAAGATAGGGAACTACAGAGACATGAAATAACATAGATGAATCAAAGTTAAAAACAACTGAACTCAAAATATATACTCTGTAAGGGGTACATGTACATGCTGAAATACTACTTGAAAAGGAACTGAGGGATTTATGAACAAGGCATGCAGGATAACATTTTTCTTCCATCGGTGGAGTATGGGGACTGGGATGCTGGAAATGGCGAAGTTGGCTGGAGTTGGGTCAAGGTTCTGACTTTTGTTCTGAGAAGTTCATCTCCGGCTGCTTAGTATATTTATTAGGAATAGTCAACTGAAAAACTAGTAAGAACAACTTCTACCTTATTAGTGATAGAGGTAGTCATGGTTGATTCCATTCTCTCTCCGTGGGGTCTATTGTTGAAATAGAAAAAGTTCTTAGTTCTGAGTTTCACAAAGAATAAAAAGTGGTAGAAAGCACAGGGTCATGACAAGTTTGAATTCTGATTCTGTCCCTTATTGGCCATATGATCTTAACCAAACTTCTTGATTGCTTTGACTTTCTCATCTGGAGAAAGTCTCAAAATGGAGATATATTTGTGCCTTCCCAGTAGTGTCGTGATGAGAACTTACTAGGATCACACTTGTAAAATGTGGTGAATTTAGCTTAGTGCCTGGGGTGGGTTAAGTACTCAAAAAATGTTGGCTGATAGCATTATTAAGGTTGTAACAGTAATTACCTTTTATTACTTGGGTGGATGAGGGTACAAATGTAATTTCTCCCTTATTTAGTTCTGTCCCAATTCACGAGTCTTTTCCCGTTATCCTAGTCACTGTAGTCTATTTTCCCTCTTCAGTCCTAGGTTAGGATTGAGAGCTCACCCAGATCAGCTTGGGAGAAGAAAGATCCCTCCCTGTTTGAACTGCACATCTATTCCTTTGGCTTCTTGCTGCCACTAAATGGGCAGTCTCTGGGGGAATGGAATTAGCCAAGAAATCTTTGACTATATAAGGTGCTGGCAGATGCCTACAATTTCTTATTTAGGCAACTCGGGTAATCAGAGAACTGAGAAGATGGGAAGGATGATTTGGTTTTTGGCAACCTAAGTGTGGAAAATAAAAGTTTTCTGGTTGAAATGATTTCTTTCTATAGATATAATACTTTTAAAACCTGAAAGAGCTCATATAAGGGGAAAAAAGTATCTCTACCACATTTTTCTCTATGCCAGTCATAAGCAATGCTAAATAGAAACTGAATTTTTTTCATCTACTGATACTGCATTGATGTAAAGAATTTGGTAGATTCTATTCTTTCCGGTGACAGTTAAATCATAGAAAAAAACCAATTCATTGGTAATGGAATTCTAAAATTATAACTATACAATTATATAAAATTACAAATAAGATTTCTATACGGAAGTTCTAAACCAGGTACAGAATGGGATGCTAATTACATTTTTAATGGTTTGAGGTTCCCATGTGTGAAAAAAAATGTGGTAAAATGAAAAGGAAAATCAAATTATATATATTTTTAAAAGATCAGTTCTGATAGTTGCTGGGATTTTATTGTTCCATTAAAAAAAATCTGCATTAAGCTAAAAGATAAGAATTTGCCCTTCCTGAAAAAGGTGAATAAAACAACATCTAAATGGCCGTAAAAAAAAAAAAAAAAAAAACAACAACCATGTTTCATAGCCATTTTTCCATTTATTTGTAAAAATCCCAAGTTAAGTTACTTCAAAAGAAATTTGAGGAGACCTCTGCCCTTGGCTGTGTGCAATTTCAATTGAAAATCGCTGTCAATGATGCTTAAGGAACTGTGGGGTAAGGAGATGTGTTCTGAGCCTGGATAGGGACGGGAAAATGGCCCAGTTTTCAGAAAGGGAAAGGAATTTAGACTCTACAGACTACAAAACAGACAATTTGATATTAATACTGACAAAACTTTGGAAAAGATTGTCATGTTGAGCCCATAGAAAGGGAAGAGGTGATCATTTAAGTCTGAGTGAGATGAATAAGAACTCTCGTGAGGGACCTCACTTCCTTTTGATAGGGCCACTGGACTAGCAGATGAAGCAACACGGGGTCTGGTCTCTCCATGACTCTGCAACTGGATGGGAGGGCCAATGTTTTGGAACCCAAAATCACACAAGCTTGACAGGATAGAACAATAGGCCAAATCTAGCATGATAAAAAATAAAAGGGAGTTTTGTCGACCTTAGTTCCAGAAAATTAGTAACGTAAACACAGGAGGGGTGGGCAGATTGCAAACCAACTGAGAAGGTTAAGCAGGTTATATCCTACATACAGGCATCCTTGGCTGAGGGCAAGAGTAGGACTGTGTCCATCCAGAGAGGGTGCCCCTTCCTAATTTGCAAAAAAGTTCCATAGAACATAAGGTTCTTGAAAAAGTGCCAGTTAGGGATTTTTAGTTAACTACACAGTCAATGGATTACTGCTTGAGTGTGATTGTCCAGACTGGGGAGGGCATTTCGTGAAGTATCATGTCCCGAACAGGGGTGGTCAGTGTCCAAGCCAAGCCAGGTACACTGAGAGTAGAAAAAAAGGACATTGCTAAATTGGAACATAACTAGAAGAGAGAGGTGAAAAATATCTGGAAACCATGGTCTCTGAGCAATAGTAAAGAGAAGAATGTTTAATTTGAGGAAGGGAAGACATAGGGGGCGGTGATGGATTCCACTACCAAATTAAGCATGAGCACGGGACATGGGAAAGCAGAGCATCAGGGACTAAAAGGAAATTAAAGAATGGTGTTTTAAAAAAGATTGGCATTTGAGATTTAATTTTTTTTCGTTAAAAGACAGTTTTGAACTAAATTTTCTTCCCTTATTTTACAATTCAATGTTTTAAATTTTTTAATTACAAATCACCTGAACAGCAGAGAGCCCCATAATCTTTTTAATGCTTATGGCATCTAAAGCCTTAACCAATATCATACAGGATAAAAAACTTTCATCAATTTGACTTGTCCAAAAATGGAACGGGTAATGTTGTGATACAGTTGAGCTCCTTGTTGTTGCCAGAGTGGCCAAAACTAAGAGTGAGCACCCCTTCTCGGGTGTGACAAAAGGCAGTTTGTGCATGGATAAAGCATAGGTCTAGATGGCTTTTAAGGTCCTTGCCCATGCCAAGATTTTATGGTTCTCAGAAAAAGCAATTTCTCTTAAGAAAAAGGAAACCTGATATCGCTGGTCTGATTGTCTGGTCTTTTGTAAAAAACTCCAGAAATAGAAATTGTCTTACAACTTGAAAAGCAAAAATCTGGGATGTATTCAATATTTCCTTCTTCTTTCTGAGTGATTTACTAGGGTCACTTCATGAATCCCCTTCTCGGACCTTGAGTATCACTAATTAAGTGTTGGAACATGGCATTGCAAGGTCTTGGTTTGGTCTTGGTGAGAGCTAGTTAGCTTTTAAAGGTTGGATTTCCATGCAGGCAGATCACCTAGCAGCTACTTTTTGGGTATCAACTTTATTGAAAACTGCAATTGTCTTCACTGAATATGTTCAGAGTAGCAAGTGGACAATGGAGGGTGGATGGATAAGTTAATATTTACCTTTCCTGCTAGAGAAGTAGTGTGAAGCCTCATTCTCCATATGAATGTTGGGGAGCTGCAGCACCTTCTGTTTATTCTGCGTCCCAATGAGACTATCATCTGGAAGTCACTATCCTTTACTACTCCTTTGTTTGGGTCTATTTGCAAAAACATCAAACACACGTTTCCTGATACCGTATCTATGGGGATATACACATAATAGAGAAGAATTTGATTTTCCTTGGTTACATCGTTATTCTGTCCCCCACCCCGCCTAGGGGGATGTACAGTGTAGCTGAAGAGAGGGCAGTGAAAGGTACAGGCAAAATCGCTCAGAGTTGGCCATGGTCCCAGTGTGCTCCCACTTCCCCACCTCCCCCATGAGCTACTTGACTCTAAATCCCATTGCTGGCTTATGCTGGGGACCTGGAAAGAAGGGCCATGAGGCAAACTTACGTGGAATACCCTTATCCTAATGAAATAAGACAACATAAAGTAAAACGAGCCTTGAAGGGAAAGAGAAATCAAAAGAGGGAAGTCTGAGGATTCAGTGGTTCAAGAAGGAGACTGTCACGCCCCTGTCATTTTGATAATTTGTGTTGCATTTCTCTATAATGGCCGTCTTAACAAGTGGAGGCATCTGGAATACTGCTCTGATTTACATGAGTAGTGATCACTATCTCAACAAACACTCTGAACTCCTTGTTGTTGGCTCAAGATCAGGGAAAACAGAACTTTCTAGCAGGGTTAACCTGGAACAAACAGGATCATTGGAACTTTCTGCATTCGTGGAGCAAAGTCAAAGATGGGGGAATTTTGAGATGCTACACTCCTCCAAAGTCAGGGTGCATTGTCTAAGAGAACGGCATTGCTCTATGGCAGTGTGTGCCAAGTGCACACTTAACTGTGTAAGGGAGGTGAATCACTAGTACTTTGTATTTAAGGGACCTACTGTTAAGTAACATGAGCCTTGACCCTCATCCCTTAATAATCCAAGTGGAGCTCTGGCACCAGGTCTGCCTCTAGACCCACAGACAGAGTTACACAACTTTGCTCCTTAAGTCTCTTTGCGTGTGATTGTGACTCCAGGTCGATGCTTGTGGTAGTTCCTCAGCCTGGACGCTGTGTACAGCTCTGGATGACAAAGATCAGTAGCCTTTTTGGGCATGGCATGTTGCAGTAAGAAGTATGGAATATTAGGACAAAAGACAACATGAGGAAGCATTTGGGGGGGAGCCAAAGGGGGTGGGTAGCAGTAACTAAAGAAACAAAGTGGAGTAAGAATCAGCCCCAGTTGATAGATATGATCAAACAATTCAATGTGATTTCTCTGTCTCTGGAGCAAAGTCATTCTGAGATTTAGGAACATTCCAGGGTTTCTTTATCAATTGGGTCAAATACACACATTCCTTCCACTTAAGTAAACTGTGGTTCTACCTAAGGCTCTGGAAGGCTAGTCAGATTTCTTCCACTTAAGGAAATAAGCCTCATAATTGCTATATTTCTCCCATTACATAAATGTTTACCAAAATTCCTTCCAGGATCATGGGACCACTGCAAAAACTTGGAAAAATCATCCATTAGGTGAAAAGTTGCTCCTCCAAAGGCAGTTTTACTTGGGATTTAAGTTCCTGACCCAAAATGCCCATAAGAGACAAGGATGGATATATATTCCCATGTATTGATATATACATATATACATGGAAATACTAGAGTAGGAGGTGAAGACGTATGGGAAGAAATACTTGAGATACTAAAAACACATGGTAATGCATTAGCTGCTCTGCTCAACTTTCATTCAGTCTTTCCCTGCACACTAACATAATAAACGATGGTAGACTTTAAATGATCCCATTTTGTATTCATTCTTGGTTGAGAGGGCCCTGAGATTGAGGGTGAGAAAGGAAAAAGTACAAGCCCTCTACATGAAACTCAGGGTAAGAGATGGCATTGACCCCATTCCACATTTCAGACAAAGTCACAGCCTCCCAGTTTAGCTTTCCCCTAGACAGAGAGGTCGGGGTGGCCCAGTGAGGGAGGGAAGAAGGTACAGGGGCGAGCGGGGAAGGTGAGAGGGAGCACTCCCACTGGGCATTGCTCTAAGTCCCCTCCATGCCACGCATCATTACCACGAATTTCTTTGCTATGACTCGTCACAACCAGGAGGTTGCTGGGTCACCAAATCTTTGAGTCTGACCAAAGAGAAGATAGGATGTTTCAGTCGAAACATTCAACTTTTAGTACATCACTGCATGTAACTCTCAAATATCCATGTGAAACATCAAAAAGCAATAAGTAACTTGCTGTGAAGTATGTTTTCAATGAAACAGTGCAGAAGGGCATAAGGCACTACTTTCTGTGATTGCAAGCCAAGTGGTAAGTGAGATAGTAAATCCACAAATTATCCTTTCCTTCTCCTGTCCTTCCTCTGCCGTCACATATATGACTTCTGTACTCATGTGTATCTTATAGTTATTTCCAAAATCTTCTCCCACCTCCCACTGCTCGAGTTCAAGTTTGCACCATCTCTTATCTAGATGATTCTACCATGAAATAGCTGTTGAATGTCTACCTTGTGTATTATCTTATACCAGGTATTCAGACAGAGTTTAAAAGGTTATACATGGGTTCCTGCTTTCATGCAGCTTATGTTTTTGCAAGGAAAACAGAAAGCAAACAGCCAATTAGACAACTCATTATTAATGGAAATGATGACAAATGCAACAAAAGCTGAGTGTAGGTGCTGGGGAGTACAGCAGAACCACTTAAGGAAGGCTTGCTTGAGGAACTAACATGTGAGCTGAGCTTTGAAGGACGGGCAAGAATTAACTTGGTCCAAGGGAAAGCTCCAGGCATAGGGCAGAGCATTTCAATGGTCCTTGGTCCAGCAAGAGAAGCTGAAAATGCCTGAAGTAAGGAGAGAGGTAGGAAGAGGCAAGGCTGGTAAGGGAGTCAAGACCAGAACCCAGGGAACATGGATGTGGGAAAAGAAATTTGAGCTCTTCTTGTATAATTAATAATAACATATACTCTTAGAGATAAGTCATGCATGTTCTCCTCCAGACAGCTCTCTTTGCTGCCTCTCTCCCTCTCCCCCTCTTTCTCCCCCACCCCCACTGGACTGGTGCCCATAGTCTATTACCACACACAGTATAGTGCCCTTGTTTGCTCTGTGTCTCTACCGTGCATTTGATGGTGAGCTTCTCAAGGTCAGGAACCATCATTACTCAGCTGTACATAAGTACCTGTTGAAGGTTTCCCAGTATTCCACTAAATGGAGACATTTGGTGCCAGTAAACATATAACTATTGCCCAGGAAAAAAAAAAAAATCATGACAGATAAGAAGAATAGTATTTGGTGTTAATAAGAGTTTTAAACATTTTAATCTTTAAGGTTTTCAAAAAAGTGTGCATAAGTATTCAGAGTTGATTTGTATATAAGGAAGTATTTATGGGTATTCAGAATTAAATGGGCTACTAATTTTTTTTATTATAATCATTCCGCCACCCTATACACATGTGTATCTAATAGTAAAAGAGAGAGAGAGAATCCTTAATTTAGTGAAGTAGGGGAATGCTTTTAAATCATATGACTGAGGATTTGTATATGAAAGATTAGAGGCGAGAGTAGGCCAGAGAATGAGAGCCTTAGCCCTGCCACGGCCTCAATCCCTGCCACTGGCTGTCATCATAACGGCTTCTCTAGCCTCCTATACGTTCCCTCTGCATCTCACTCAACGTGGCTTCCTAACGGCCACTACTGCCCTGCAGACTAAGAGATCTGTTAGCCAGTGTATGTGGAGTTCATTCATCCGGAGAGCCTGAGGTGGTTATTCAGATACCTTGATGGTCCCCTGTGTTTTTTAAGTGCTTTAGAAAGGGGTCCCAATTCTAATAACACGTATTTCTGGACCCCATGTCATAAAATAGGCCATATTTATCCTTGGGAATAAGTTATAATCAGAGATTACTTTTCTTTTTTAGAACTTTAGCAGCACATTGTGCTTCTTTCTACCAGGTTTCATAAAACTAAAACTGCATTAGTTTTGAACTTCTATAATCATATAAAATACCAAAATTTTTTGAGGTCTGTGTTTATAAATATGTCATTCATTCTGGTCTTACAAAAGGCCCCAATTTACTGTAAAGTGGGCATGTCGTACTAAAAGATGGTTTTACTGAACCACAAATCGGTGTTAAAGCAAATATGCTGACTCTAATAATGTAGGTTAATTATCAAATTCACAAGTTTCCCTCCCCCAAGATTTGGTTGTTCCAAATATCTTTTTTTTTTTTAAAAGATTTTATTTATTTATTTGACAGAGAGAGATCACAAGTAGGCATAGAGGCAGGCAGAGAGAGAGAGGAGGAAGCAGGCTCCCTGCTGAGCAGAGAGCCCGATGCGAGGCTCGATCCCAGGACCCTGAGATCATGACCTGAGCCGAAGGCAGCGGCTTAACCCACTGAGCCACCCAGGTGCCCCATGTTCCAAATATCTTTTGAAAGCTTTCCAGATACCTGAGTTAATATCTTTTTCCCCCTCCTCATCTGGGTTTACTCTGGTAAGGGAAACATCCAAAATCACCCCCTTGTTCTTAAAACTGGACTTTTCAAATAGCCTTTACTCTTCAGAATCCTTCCTCCTCTCCTCCACCCCTTCCTTTTCCCCCTCCTTCTTCTTCTCATCTCTGGGTGACTGAATGAGTGAGTAAATAAAAAAGCTAAAAATTCAAATGTAGGTCTATTTTAAGAGAAGTCAGATCTACAGCTGAGAAGTGGGTCACTTACTAATGCCATCTCATCATCCCTAGCGCTGAATTGGAACAAGAGCTAGAGGCCCTACTGGGCTCATTCAGTCCTTTAATGGTTCGGTTGGAAAATATACTTTATAAGGACAAGATCTCAGAAATCCTGATGTATTAACCTGTATTCCCTATATGGTTTTGTTGTAAGGAGCTGCAGTGTTTTCTAAGAGATGCCATTTCTGCTTACTGGGCATTTATGACTTAGTCTTTTAAAATGAAATATGTCAAATACACAAAATATATAATGATTAACAAAATTAATTCAGTCTTCCAGAGGCTTTAAGAGCCATTTATAATTTTATCGAGGTAGCAAAATAACTAAGTAGCTCTTACTCATCTCTGCCCATGGGAGAAATCAATAGCTTTCAAATTTATTTGTAGGCAATGCAGCAGACTTTACAATATAAATTCTAACAAACAAAGAAATACAAAAGAATGATAACTATAGGTAGGAGATGGGGAAACAAGTCATTACCCGGATTCTCTACATACGGCGCAGTCAGCTCCAGCCCCCATTTCCATCTGGCAAGAGTATTTTTTGTTAAATCCTTGACATTACACACACACACACACACACACACACACTCATGCTCATATGCTTCTGAGTGTTAAAGGGTACAAAGTTGTGAGACTATAGTCCAGCCAGAGCAAGAATAGGACCTAGCTTATGCAGATGTTTTGATGAGGATTGATGAACGGGGTTGGGTATTTTGGCTGTCCGTGCTTGTCTCCTTGTCCTGTTAGAGAACAACTCATCTACATATGTTTTGGTTATTAATTGACAGTTAGAAGAGTTTCAACAGATTTAGACAAATATGCCATACTTGGCACTTTGATGCTGGGCTGTGCTGGCCATTTGAATATGAAAGACAGGGAGTCTGACTCTTGGCTACCAGTATACATTTCTATGACATAATCATTTCACCTGTTCTTAAATTGTGTTAAAAGAGGGTTGGTTAGTGGCGCCTGGGTGGCTCAGTGTGTTAAAGTACTGGGATCAAGCCCTGCATAGGACTTTTTGCTTGGTGGGGAGCCTGCTTCCCTCTCTCTCTCTGCCTGCCCCTCTGTCTACTTGTGATCTCTGTCTGACTTGTGATCTCTGTCTGTGAAATAAATAAATAAAATCTTTTAAAAAAAGTAAAAGAGGGTTGGTTCTATGCGGGCATTTAAGTATGTTGTCTCATTGCATAAAACCAAAACCTTTTAGATTTCCAGTACTTTATAAACAAAAATGTGTATCGATAGCTAATCTTTCAAGAGGTGATTTCTCAGCGAGATTTATTTTAAACTTGATGGGTACCTTTGGGAGAAATGTTTTTGGGGGGATGGCAGGAAGCGCAGGTAGTTTCTGTGTCTGAACAGATTGTTGGGTGGTTATCCGTAGATGCCCTAAGGCTGATGTTCTTTTAAAAAAGATTTTAAACCACTGGAGTTCCCCGCCTCCCACCATCCCCCATAGGGCAAGTTCTTAATGGTGCCATCTCAAAGGAAATCCACGATTGTGGGATGCCTGGGTGGCTCAGACCTTATGTGTCTGCCTTCGGCTCAGGTCATGGTTCCGGAGTCCTGGGTCAAGTCCCACATCAGGCTCCCTGCTCTGTAGGAAGCCTGCTTCTCCCTCTCCCACTCCCCCAACTTGTGTTCCCCCTCTCGCTATATCTCTCTCTCTGTCAAATAAATAAATAAAATCTTAAAAAAAAGAAAAAAAGAAATCCACGATTGTGATGCAGCATGTATCTGTGAGTGTATTAGGAAAGGAATATAGCAAGACAAGAGACATAACTTCCCTTCAAAGATCTTTAAATCAAGAAACTATATTTAGATATAAATATAAATAACATACCAGTCTATTTCTCTTCCAGTCAGAATTCAACATTCTTTCAGGTTCTTTATTGTGCTTTGTCAAATCTGTGTTATACTTATTACCATAGTTTGGAAATACTTCTGTGCAGCTGCATATCTTTCTAGTTCACTTCACAGTGAAGTAAAAGTGGGGCCCCTGCAAAAGTGGGGTCTGGTTTTGCATATCCCCCTCTGTACCAGTGAGGGGCTCACTCTGCCCGTGCACAGAGAAGATGCTCAATCATCATCACTTCCTTTGAATCCAGCATCTTAGACATTTGCACACCATGTCATTCCATTTCTCTGTGAAGGACTGTGGTTAGGAGACTGAAATCAGTGCCACAGTGGGAATCTCTTTGTGCTCTGAAACACTTTTGTCATCACAGTGTCAATGCAAGAGCATGTTGCAAAAGACCTTTTGCTGAGGGCACTGGGGGTCCATCACAGAGGCATCGTTTGGTGTCTCTTCTCAGCTCAGGGTGAGGCTTATCCCCCAGGCACAATTGGCTGCCTCCCCAGGTAGGTGGACCCTGCAGAAGCCAGGACCCCAGGCTCAGGGTGTGGAAGGAGGTGATGGTGGGAATGGAGAGGTAGAAAGCGGGAAGAGAAATTCAGCCAAGTGTTACTATTATGACACTGGATCTGGTATTGTTGTGTAGGGTGAAGCTGTTGGGGGTGGGCTAGTTGATGAATGGCTGGGTGAAATGCTGCACGGTAAACAAGGAAACAAACCTTATACTGAGCTGACTTTAAGAAGTAATGGGTGGGAAATTATACCACTACCTTCAGGAGAGTGTCAATGATGACTTGAAGTTCAGGGAGATTTTCAAATCTGCACACCGTGGTGGCACATTGGGGTATATGTGTAAACCGTGTAAAAACAAAACCGACCTAGAAATCATACTAGCGGGGCACCTGGGTGGCTCAGTGGGTTAAAGCCTCTGCTTTCGGCTCAGGTCATGATCCCAGGGTCCTGGGATCGAGCCCCGCATCGGGGTCTCTGCTCAGCCTGCTTTCCTTCCTCTCACTCTGCCTGCCTCTCTCCTCTCTGCCTACTTGTGATCTCTGTCTGTCAAATAAATAAATAAATAAATAAATAAATAAATAAATAAATAAGAAATCATACTAGCTTCTCCCTTTTGAATGGAGTCCAGGGCAGGAAAGCTTCTGAGCCAGACTTTATTAGAACACACTGTGATGTGCTGTTGTATTTCAGTTTCTCGCATGGGCAATGTTATGAGTCATCCCAATCCATTGGTCCCCCAAGAGTGACCCCCTGAATTCACTAAAGACATTGGTAAAATGCACAGTGCAGTCAATACATCCATGTCTCCTGGGGAGCTTAAACATATGAAGCCTGCGCTCTGTTCCAAGACTTTGACTAAGTGGTCCAGGGTGGAGCCTGGATATCTGTATTTTGTGGAAACAGTCCACATGATTCCAGTAGCACTAAGGGAGCTAAGGCTGAGAACCACCATGTCCAGGCATTAAGGAAAACAACATAAGCTTCATGGCGGGAGGACAACTGGGCAGGGCTGTGGGGACAGTAGTGCTGGGACAACTGCAGCATCACCGCTGTAACTCCAACGGCAGTAGCACCAATCACAGAGGTGGCTCACCTTGGCTGGGAGAACGCCAGGAGAGGGTGATCCCTTGCTTGAATCTGGGTCTCTGCCTGGCACTGGCCAGAGCACAGACATACTCTTCAGTCAGCACTCATGCAGGCAAGCGCTCTAAGCTCCTGGCAGACCGCGCCAGCCGAGTAGACAAGTCCGAGGCTCTGCCTGTGAGGAGAGGAGACGCACATTACAGGGGCATGGCAGAAGGGCACCCAGAGGGGAGCCTCCTTCCACCTGCAGCAAGAGCTGTGTGACAGGAAGGACCAAATTTTCTCAGAGTGGCCATGGTGGTGTTAGGGTAAAGATGGGAAAATAGCCTGGAGTTAGAGAATGCAAAGTGCTTAGTGTCTTGAGGCAGGAGGGGGGTCAGGGCCATGAGACAGAGAGCCCAAGGGTCCCTTTAAGGGGCAATATGTAGTGGGACCGCAGTAAGGGTGTTCAGAGAGAGAGTCCTGGGGTCAGGGTTTTATTCTGGAGCAGTTGTAATTGTCTGGATGAGAGAAACTGAGCAGAAATTGTGGAATGGGGAGGAAGAAGATGGTCAAGAGAGAAGATGTGGAACACTTTTCTTCCCTGTGTGTCTTGTTGACTCTTCACATGGTCCTGGTGGCCTGAGTGCCTATAAGCACACTGAACCCCATAAGCAAGGACAGGCACACCATTGTCTCTTGGCATTTAATGATTTTAATTGTTCATTAGTTAATTACTAAAAATATGTGTGTACCACCATTGCTATCTTCCACCAGTTATATCCCAGGATCTTGTAATAACACAATCCTAAAATACACCGTCGTTCAAAGAAGAGAATACTGTATCCTCTCTTTGGAAAGGGAGCAGTGATTGGATCAGAGATGCAAGATGAGGCCAGTTAGGATTAGACATTTCCTGCAAAAATCCACTCAGGATACATAGAGTGGAGGGTTAATTTCATTGTCCTACTCACTGTGGGTTTGGGGGTGTGCAACAGTGGAGGGGGCAGGTAGGAAGGAATGGGGGAGGCAAGGAAGGCTTTGCCAGGACCCACTCCTGGTTGCTCTCTTCCCACTCTTGGGATCTGTCCAGGTACTGGAGTTCCTGAACCTCCAAATCTCAAATCCCAGCAGGTCTGTGTGTGGGAAGGCAGGAGGTGGGAGCCTCACAGAGGCACCTCCAGCCCCCAGGCCAGTGCCTGCAGTCTGTGCTGGTCTGGCTCCCATGGCAGTTGACCTGCTCATTAGCAAAACCTCAGCTCCTTTCCAGACTCCAGTGTTCCCTTTACCTGCCATACCCAGGCATTACCAGTACAGTGTAGCAGTGGCCACATTTTGAGATTGTCCTTGAGATTTAAAACATTGCCAAGTAGAAAGAAAACTTAGGGCCCCATTCTCTGAGCTATTGCTTCCTGTGTAGGGGAAGCAGCTGTCCCAAGTTGTATCAGTGGGGTATCATTTCAGGATAATCTTTCAAATCTTTTCAGGAGAAGAGACCGGGGGCGGGGGCTGGGGATGGGGGGAGAGAAGGAGCATCCTAGAGGGCGTATAGGATCTCTCTCATTTAATCTGAGATAAAAGCCAGCTTGCTCAATGAAAAATAGCACCTTCTGAGGACTAGAAGGGACAGCGCTGGGTTTGTTCAGTGACCCTGAAAGGGTGCATTATCCTGGTGACAATCATGGCAGGGGAAGTGGCCTTGATGGGGTATGGAGTGCAGACCTAGGAGCTTGGGATGGATTACTCTGGCTGGACAGCGGATCCATCACACCAGACTAAGGTCTCAGTTTCTCTGCTTGTCAGTTACACAATACTTGCTGAGACATTCTTTAAAGCCCCATGCAACATAGCATTAGAAATGGCAAATACTTCCATCAAGGTCCTCCTGACCCTTTGACTTTAGGGATTTACTTTTCCCTTTGAAAGCCACAAATAGTGGGTGAAGGAGAGGTGGGACTCTAATGTTACTTATCTTTACCAACCATGTTAATTTCTTTCTAAGGAATAGGCAGGTTACATTGTATATTGGATTTCTTATTACCTCTCTAGGAGGAATATTCAAAGTGTTAGACTAAATTCGCTACCTTATTCCAACCAGTCCACAACTCAGTAACCTTAACCCAGTAAGTTCTTAATTTCCTGATCTTACATCACGCCAGGTCTAATGAGCAAATGAGATGTAGCAATTCTTTCATTTGTATGATTTTTAAAGCTTATGTTTTGATTTCTCCTACAAGAGAAAATATTTCATAATATGGTGGAAACAAGTGATAACTCTGGGAGGGACAAGCTTACCATGCAGAATACAAACTCCCTGTGTTCATGGAGGGGAGAAAGAAGTAGCTGGGTCGGTATGATTTCTAACGGTGACTTAATATGAATTGTAGCATAATGGAATCAGTGGTTTCCAGCGCCTTGCATCAGTATAGTAACAAAAGGATCTTGAAGAAATTGATATTTGTGAAGAAAGGTGTGTCAAAGAATACAAGAACCATTACATGAAGCATATTCACAGTGAAAAATGAGGGCGCCTAGGTGGCTCAGTGGGTTAAAGCCTCTGCCATCGGCTCAGGTCATGATCCCAGGATCCTGGGATCAAGCCCCACATCAGGCTCTCTGCTCAGCAGGGAGCCTGCTTCCCCCACCCCACCGCCTGCCTCTCTGCCTACTTGTGATCTCTGTCTGTCAAATAAATTAAAAAAAAAAAAGAAAGAAAAATGAATTGGCTCCTTGCAGCAATGTTTGTATTAGGAAAAACTGGAAGCAATTCCAATAAAACAGACAGTGGTGTATTCATTTGATAAAATGTTATGCAGTATTTAGAAATTGAGAGAGTTTGAGGAATTGATTTAGAAAAGTGTCCATGTTGTCAAAAGTGGGAATAATTACAGAGTGATACACAAATCATAACTCCATCTTGGTAAAAGTATGTGTGATGGTACAAGTATATAAGTGTGTGTGTGTGTATTCATCTAGGTGTGGCAGTGTGGTGTGTGCACATGGGTAAGCATGGGTAAATACCTATGTGAATGGAATGTGGGAAGGCAGGTGTTTTATACCACTGTGGTATAAAAAAGAAAACATGCGATACCAATTTTTTATGTATATGTATAAACATACATAAATATATATAAACATAAACATAAAAATATGTATGTATTTTCAGACAATAGATATAAGAAAGAAACATTATCAATAATACATGGGTTTCATCAAAATAAGTGTATTTTTTTCTTTTTTTTTAAGATTTTATTTATTTATTTGACAGATATCACAAGTAGGCAGAGAGGCAGGCAGAGAGAGTGAAAGGGAAGCAGGCTCTCCACTGAGCAGAGAGCGTGATGCGGGCCTTGATCCCAGGACCCTGAGATCATAATCTGAGCTGAAGGCAGAGGCTTAACCCACTGAGCCACCCAGGCACCCTAAAAAAAGTGTAGTGTATTTTAAAACCATTATGAAGATAAGACATTTTATTTAAAGCTATTATGAAAACATATGTGTTTCTGAGCCAGGCCAGAGAGCCTGGCAATTATGACTTGACGTGTTGAAGGTCTTTGTGCTCGCAGCTACAACTATTTTATTCATTTAGGAGAGTATGCTCCAGCATTCTATCTGAGTAGCCCAGAGATTGAAGTGGTGTAGTTTAGCACTCCAGAAGAGCTGTCATTAGATAATCAGGAACTCAGACACTACTACATTCTGAGCGTGCTTTCATTGCCTGGTATAAATATTTTGACAATAGCCTGTGTGCATCAATAACATTTTGCATAACAAAGAAAAACAGGTGCTGAGAGAAGGGAGGTAAGTTCCTTGAGGATGCATTTTCAATTTATTGTGTGTGCTTGGACTCTTCTAAATGTATAATAATAATCATTATTATTGCTGTTGCAGTGTTGTTGTTTACTATGGACAACCTATGGCCATGAAATGCTTTTGGAAGAAAGTAAGAAATCTGCCCAGATGAGTTCAGGAGATGATTAGGAGGATTAAGAGGTACGTTCACCAAAACTTCCACTTTTCGGGAGTGCTGTCCTCATAGGCCCTGGGGTGAAACTTCCCTGGGCTTTGTTGAGCATGTGTTTTTAGTGGGTTGGAAGAGGCAAGGGGTAGGATGGGAAAACGCAAACTCAGGTTTGCCCATGCAATGACAAGCACTTGGATGGGTCTCTCACATACCCACAGAGAGGAGATGGAGGCGCTTGCTAATTTAGAAATGATGGATAACACTTGAGTCAGCCAGGGCCAGAGGACATGACAGACTTTCTGGCAGGTTGACTATCCCCCTCCCCCGCCTATTAGTGGATATATTTGCAAATCCAGTTTCACATGCAATTGTGATTGGAAAACAAACGGTAAAATAGTTTTATCCTATCATGTTTAAGTCATTAGAAATCAAAGAAGGTGGATTCTTTCGTCCCCTGAACTGCCAGAGCTGCAATTTCTGTTAGGATATGTAAACCAAACCCGTATATATCATGCTATTCTCACGTGAAGTCAGCCTGCAAATAGGATTTAAAAAAAAATCCAAGTGAATAGAAAAAGGTGTAATCTAAAGTCCTTTTCAGCCATCTTGGCGTTGGAACCATGGACAGGAAGAAAAGTATGTCTCATTACATAGAATAAAAATTGTTGGGAAATTAATTCAGTAGTACTTGTATGAATGGCTGCAGAGAAAAAAAAATAATCCAAGTTCATTTACCCAACATAAAATTAACACACTGGTTTTCCCCTTTTATTTTTGAAAACCAGAAGATAAAGTGACAGATGACAGACCAGTGGCTGACTGAGGATACACAGTCCCATACCTAGAATCTTACTCTATGAACTCAACTCTACTGAACTCTTGTTCAATACATGTTGAGTGATGGAAAAAACATTCAGGGTTTTTGGATTTTAGTCCTGAATGGTGCGCACTCAATTATACTCGGCTTAAAAAAAAATTATACAAGGCTTAGTAAGGCTGAAAGAGAAATCAAGTGTCTCTTTTTGGGAGCGAACTCAGCTCCCAAACTGCAGAAACTAAATGATTTCAGCAGGAAAGAGAGCAACAGTCACCTACTCTGCCTCCCAGGTGACATCTCACTGGACATGTTCTTAGAATGCCTGTACCAACAATTGAGTTGTCCTGGATTCTGACATGCTTGGTATGACTCACAGAAAAAAAAAAATTGTAAATTCTATATTGCTACACAGGCTGCCAAGCACCAGAAGTTTGAGTTTATGTGTCAATTTCTATAAGAATTATTTCTAGCAACACGGAAATGAATTATTCAATGCATTTCAAGTGAAAGTCCTTGGGGAGGCAGCAAGAGTTAAATAGTCAAGTTCAATTAAAATTCTTTCAGAAAATAAATTCAAATTTCCTACTGGGTTCATGGACAAACCACAGAATTAAATGTTCAAGGCTGACTCACATGTGTTCTTTAGTGCTGATAATATAAAGTTTTTCTATGCAGATTTTAAAAAGTTAAATTTTCTTGGGGTTGATCAGTGGGCCTTCACTGTGTCAGGTACCACATTGGGTTTTGGGGTACACACATATAAAAGAAGGTCTCTGTACTTGAGCTTACCCATTTGGCAGTGTTACTATTAATGAATTTCATCAATTTAAGTCAAATCTGTTAATAAAATACTATGTTCCCAGCAAGAGATGGCTTACAAAGTAAGTATAACCAAGGCATTCTCCCTTAAATGCTTAATATCAAATGGGAGGGGGTAGAGATTTTTGAATATCTAATCATAATACAATATAGTCTATGCTATAGTTGAGGTCAAGTTGCTGGAAGGCGAGAGGAAAATAACTCCTCTTAAATTTATAGAAAATTTCCACTTCTAAATGCAATATTCCTTCCTAGCCCAGCATATGTAAAATATTTGGATGAAATATGTTTTAAAGAATGTTCTTTCAATGCAACTTTTATTGGCAAAAAAATGTGGGGATTCCTTGAAGGCCGGAAAAAAAACATCTATAGGAGTTACAGAAGCTAACTTCTTGTGGGGTTATTGGCACAAAACCCATGTTTTTAAAACACAGATGGGACATTTCTGGAAACTGGTTGGGTGAATTTGGCCTTAAAGTAGATCTCAAAGGCTTTTGGAGAGTTGGTAACACACCTATCACATTTTCTTGCTCTAATGCATTAAGTTAGATCACTGAAAGTCTATAAATTAAGAAATTTAAAAATATACTTGTAAATCTATCAGAGAAGAATTAATAGAAATTAGGAAATTCTAAGAAATGAATAATAACAAAAATACTATATTTCAAAATTTGTAGGATGTAGCTAAGACCATGATGAGAAAGAAATCTGTATATGAAGTGCTCAGAATAAAAAAGAAGAATGATGAGGTGCCTGTGTGGCTCAGTTGCTTCAGCAACCCACTTGATTTGGGCTTATGTCATGATCTCAAGATGGAGAGACAGACCCTCACATGGGCTCTGTGTTCACCCGGGAGACTGCGCCCCCTCCCCCACTCTCGTGCACATGTGTTCTGGCTCTCAAGTCTCTCAAGTAAATAAATCTTTAAAAAGAAAAAAGAAGAGTGACTAAAAAAAATGAGCTAAGGATCCAAGTTGAGAAGTCATGGGGAAAAACAGACTTGCCAAATAACCCAAAGAAAATTGAAGGGATAGAAATCCATGAGATATAAATGAAAAATACCTAGAAGAATATCAAGAAAAGTTTGTTTGTAAAAGAGTAAATAAAAATGGCAACATATGTTAGGATTTATCAGGAAAAAATAAAATGAAAAGTCACAAATAGACAATATTAGCAACCTAAAAAGAGAATGTTACTACGCATGTAGCAGTACCAAAAAACAGCTTTATGCTAATAAATTTCAAACCTTATGAGAAATAGGTATGTTCCTAGGAAAACAAAAATGATCAAAACTGACTAAAAAATAAAACAAAACCTGATTTGTGCTGGAACCATTGAGGGAATTGAATTAAAAGAAAAGAAACAACAACTTTTTGTGAGCCAAATCCTGGAACATGACTTCTTTTATAGATGAATTCAAGGTATGGGTATCTCCCACTTTTTGCAAGATCACATTATACTATCTAATTTTCATGAAAGACCTACACTAGTAATTGGTTTCACTAACCAAAAAAATCTGCAGAGGATTTTTGCTTTTATGGTAAAAGGGGAAAAGCGAAGATAGCACTCAGGATTTGTTCTGTGTTGAGCCATTCTAGAAGCAGGGTGCGTCCCCAGCAGCAGGGGGAGCCCAGCCAGGTTCCTTCTCCAGGAGCTACACCCAGCATCTCCCTATCAGGTAGCCAGAGCTTTGAACTGTGTCTGTGAGCATCTGTGCTTTATCTCGATTTATTTTGTGCATCCCTTAGCTAAATGTGTCCTAAGGTATAGAGAAGCCTAAGAGAATTTATTGGGGGGAGGGGGCTAAAAATGCTCGAAAAAATGTTCTGTATAGATTAAAAGTAACTGCTTTTTCACTTCATTTCGACTTACGAAAAGTCTCATAGGAACAGTCTGTTTTCAGATAGAGGAGAAACCTGTGCGGTAAATTTCAAATTTAAACGCTCTCAGAGCACAAAAAAAGGCAGAGCATTCCTCAACTCATTTTATAGGTCTGTGGTAACCTTGGTACCCAAATCAGACAAGGACAGTATGAGTAAAGAAAATTATGGGCCGAGTTGACAAAATTTAGCCATAGATTAGGGAAAAAAATCATGACTACATTAAGTAGCAGGTCAAGAGCTTGTGGGAGGTGGATGGTCACTCCTACAGCCACAGAGAAATCCTTCGGTGGAGTTACACACCTATTCATCATTGAACAAATAAGCAAACAAAACTTTTTGTGATAGGAAAATGATCATTATGTTAACTGAAAAAAAATGAATCTAAAATATTTTACTTGTTTTTCATAGATCTGGTAGCTAACCAAAAATGAGTTTGAGTTTGCTTTCTTCCTTAATGGGAGGATGATGAAAAACTGTTAGTATTTAAATAATTGTTTGCCTTATTAAATACATAAATGTGTGTGTTTAATTGTACAGATATAAATATATGCAATCACTCAGAGCTTTCTTCTTTTTTATTTTTTTAAAGATTTTATTTATTTATTTGACAGAGAGAGAGAGAGATCACAAGTAGGCAGAGCAGAAGGCAGAGAAAGAGGGGGAAGCAGGCTCTCCACTGAGCTGGGAGCCCGATGTGGGGCTCGATCCCAGGACCCTAAGATCATGACCTGAGCCAAAGGCAGAGGCTTAACCCACCCAGATGCCCCCACTCAGAGCTTTCTTGCACAATAGTTAAGAACATGAGCTCTGGAGGAAGATTGCTAAATTAAAATCCTGGAATTGTGGCAAATTTCCTAAACTCCCGAGCTTCAATTCTCTCATCTGTAAAATGGGTGAGGAAAATACCTCACTAGGTTTTGCAAGGCTTAAATAAACACATATGAAGCATTAAGAAAAATGCCCAGCAGATGGTAAGCACTAAGTGTGTACTCGTGGCTGTGGTACCTTTTTTTAAAAATATCAGAATATTAAGGTCATGATTTCTTTCTGGGAAGAAGAGTCATGGGTGGTTTTTCAGAACTTCTTGACGTTTTTCCCCCTATTTTTCGAAGATCTATTTTAAACACACACACATGCTGCTCTCACTCACCACCATAGCAGCTCATGCTCTTTGAACTGAGTTGACTCGTAGAACCCCCTGGAGGGTTGGCATGGGGCAAAATGACACTTCTGAGAGCTCTGCTCTCATCCGCAGGGGTCCCTTTGCTGCTTCTCCTAAGGCAGGACAGTTGACGTATTTGTTGTCTCTGACCTCATGTATGATCACCCATAGCTGTCTCCTGTGAGCAGTTGTGACTCCAGAGGAAGGGAAAAGCTCTTCCTTATCACACGGAGACAAGAGGGCATCAGAATCACTCAATGAACTTCCTAACCAAGGATGTTCAGACTCTGCCCCTAGAGACTCTGACTTTAGAAGGTCAGAGTGGGGCTCCCGGTTTTGTGATGCTGATAGGCGCCTGCGTTGTGAACAGCTGCTTTATTCTGTTTTCGCTCAACCTTTTCCCACATCCTGACCCAGACAGCTCTGGGTGGGTGAATTTTAATGGTATGCAGCACTTCCAGTTAATTTTAAACATATAGATAGTGCCCGCTCATTCATTCCAAAAAATGGATTGGCTCAATGCTTCAGGAAATATTCTAGATTAGAAAAGGAGTCACAAAGGAGAAACTAACAACATTCCCCATTCTCCTAAGTTTAAATTTTCATATAGGCAAACAGAAAACAGGATAATTAGAGAATATAAAAAGTGTTCTTAAAAGAGGAAGTAAACAGGATGATATGACAGAGTAATGGGAGAGGAGGCTTTCGACAGGTGAGCAGGGACAGCTGTGCGGGGCAGGTGACACTTCAGTGGAGACGTGGGGCTGAGAGGGAGCACGTTATGCTGGGAAGAGAAGTGAATGTTTTCCAGGGAGACACAGCAGTCAGTGCTGTGCATCAGAAAGAACACGGCATGTTCAAGCTTTTTGTGTCTGGAATACAACATGTAAGACACAGTGGTGTCAAGAAGATGCTGGAAGGCTAGATGCATAGGGACTTGCCATCCAGGCCAGCACATTTGGATTTTATTCGGAGGAGAGGAGAAAACGAAAGAAGTCTTTTAAATGGGGGTAGGGTGGGGGTGATGTAGGAAATAGTTGTTTTCAAAGATCACTCTGGCTTCTGTGTGGAGATAGAGTGGCGGACAATAACAGCAGAAGCAAGGAGAGGCACGGGAGCGGTTGTAATATGCTAGGTGACAGATGATGACAGCTTGGACTTGGGGGCGCCGGAGGAGACGGAGAGAGCTGCCTAGAAGGCAGCTAGGATATTTGTGGCAGATCTGTGCGTGCTGACTGGCTGTGGGGCAGACACAGATCAGACCATTGGGTTAAAAGGCACTGCAGCCTCTCCTTCCCGTGGGTAAATGTGACAGTGCTGACTAATCTCAAGGGTTCAAAAGACAAGTTCCCAGGTGTTCTTTGGACCCTTAGACAAGTTCTCCTGTGGTTGTTATAAAAACCCTGCAAAGGCTGAGATACTGTTTATGCCTAGAGATGCTTCTTCAGCTGCTGAGCTCTGTATTCTGGGGAACACTTAGGGCTCATATGACTCCTCTCCTGTGTCGGCGGTCAATAGGTCTAGGCTTCCTCCAATCCCACGAGGTCTGCTGTAGATTCGGGGCAGGCCCCAGAGTCCACAGGGCCTCTGTGGAGGGACTTATTTCCATGCCACACTGAGGAAACAGCAAGGAGTCCTGACCTCGCCTGGCCCCGTGGGACCTCCCCCCAGTGAGGTCCAGAGCTAACCTGCTTCTCAGAGGCTTTTTCTGAACTGAAGCCAATCTGAGTCCGGGTCAGAGTCCTCTGATCAGAGTTCTCCATCTCTCTACACTCTTCCTCTACGTGACTGTGGTCTCTTTGAGTTCACTCAAATCCTGCTCAGCCCCTGGACCGGCTCCCAGGAATCTAGGGCTGCTCAGGAACTGGAGGTGGGGTGGGGTAGGCGGGTGGGAGGAGTGGAACCGGAAGGCTAGGACAGTGGCTGTAGGCAAAAGCAGGAATAGAGTTGGAAAACGCTCCCCTTGCCCTTTTCCTATCAGGGGAAAATGATGAGATAGTGCACGGCCCACAGCTCTCCTCGAGCCTATGTGTGTAAGACATAGTGAAAACACCTGATTATACAGTCTTCAAGAAAAATGTGAAATAAACCAGTGCATTAGTCAAGTGACACCCCCATTTTCCTCAGCATTAGGAAAAAATATTTGTATTTTGCGTGCCCATTAGGTATAGGTTATGGGAGTGCTTCCAAGAGTATGATTCAAATTCTTTATCTCATCTGCCAAACCCTTTTTATAAAGGACTTGGACCTTTATGCCTATGGCACTGTGTGAAGGGTCAGAAATAAACTCAGAAGCAATTTAAAGATGTGAGAGCTGTAACCATATGTGTTACCACTTTAAAATATCAAACAGTATGTGGATCGATGCAGTGAGAATGGTAAATACTGTGTAAAGAACTTACTTAAGTTCTCTTGGAAAGTGAGTTTCCGAATGACACATCAAGTATGAGCCATCTAATAAGAAACTAAAAAATTGGGTGTCTCACTAAATCTAAGAAGTATAAGACAGGCCAATATCAAAAGTGTCAATGAGGGAAACCATATGCATTTTAAAATCAATAAACATTTTTATAAATGCTTTCTAGGGTTTTTAAATAAATGTTTTTGTGTGCCTGAGGTGTTGAAACAATATGCTCTAAAATATTAAGAGAGAAATGTTATACTTAAAAATGTTAAGATACTTCTGGGAGAGGGGAACGGGATGGGGTAGATGAAGGACACTATGCATGTATATTTTTATATTATTTGAATTTTTTGCAATTAGCATGCATTGAGATTGTGTGTGTGTGTGTAAATGACACTGGTTCGTATGGGTGATTTGTTAGTCAAAATTTTTTGTGTATGGAACAAATAGCCTCGTAGATCCTGATTTTGTTAAGCACAGCCAACAAACATAATTCGGGGAAGGCTAAAGAAATTCTCTGTTTGTGCTGCGACTGCACATTCCCACTTGCTGTGAAGTAAACCCAACCTTCCGGCCGGGCTCTGTTGATTCAGCTTGGCCTTCTGGAGCAATCTGGCATTAACAGCCTGAATGGAAAGATGCTGCTTTGGTCAGGGGTGCTGTTGGTAGCAAGGTTTGTGGGAGCGGTAGTTAATTACATTCTTTCCATCAAATAGCAGCGCTCTAAGTGCAGAGTTGGGTGGAAATGGATGGACAGGTGTGGTAGCCAAGATTCAGGAAAGGTAATTCCCCTGGATTTCATCTGTTACCTCTCATGGAGAGGAGGGAATCCAGATTCAGGTCAGGAGGCAAAAGGTTTGTGGGTGGAGGAAAAACACCAGGCAGGCAAGGCCGTAAGGTCTGGGAAGGGACTGTCTCATTATTCACGAGGCCTGCAGCTTCTGAGAACATTCTGTACCATGTGCACAGTTGGCTTGGTACAAATTCCAAAGCCATTTTTTATTATCGTTTAGAATCTCATTTTCAGAGTAGGTAGATAAGTAAGCTGAGAGTTAAACATTTGTAAACCAATGCATTCCAAGGAAATCCACCCATTGACCACGTGGCCAAAGGTCTTACAGCGCTTTCCAGTTAGTTCTGGAAGCAGCCTTCTCCAGTCTCCTGGAAAAGAATATCCATTCATTCTTTCATTCATTTCTTCTTTTATTCAAGAAATGACTCATGGAGTGTATGGTATGTGCCAGCCACTGTGCCTGGAGTATATACTGATGAAAACACATAGAGAAGTCCCGGCTCTGGGAGAGTTTACATTCTGGAGGAGTTGACAGATCATGAACAAACAAAAGAGAAATAACCACAGATTGAGGCAATGTTATGAAGAGCATGACTGGGGTAACATGACAGAGTTAGGGTGAGTGGAAGTGAGGGGGGGCATATATTCATACAGTTTAGGGTGCCATCCAGACTTCTCTGGGGAGGCATCATTGGATCTTACTGCTGAAGGGGGGCAGGCAGCAATGGGAACTATAGGAAGTACCCTTCTCTGAGGGGCAGGAGGCCTGGGTCAGGCGTGTTCTGCCCTCACTGGCCAGGAGCCTCTGTTTCTGGAGGCCCCCCACCCTCTCTGGTCAGTCTTTTCATTTGCAAAAAGAGCAATGTGTTCCTCAAGGAGCCTTTGGTCTGGAAATCCAAATAATTATGAATCTGTTAACTGAAGAATAATAACTTGTATGTGAAAGTACTTTGCAAACTGTAAAGAATTTTCGAGTATTACCTCCATTTGATCTTCATAATAGCTCTAAGTAGGTCAGATAAGGATTAAAATTAGTTGGATCCTGGCAAGTCTGGCTACGTAATTTGCACTGCTTGGTGCAAATTGAAAAAAGTGGGGCCCCTTGTTCAGAAATGATTAAGTATTTTAAAAGGGCATCAGCAGAGAATTAAACCACTAAAGTTCTGAACGTGGGGCCCGTGTGACTGGGGGGGACTGCTTGTTCACAAAGGCCCTGGATAATACGTTATCGTCAGCTTTGGTGGTGGCGGGGTGGGGAGGAGCAGGCGATGTCATTTTTCTTGTTGCATTTCTATCCAGGGTCCCTGTTTCTGCAACATAGTAAATTGTCAAATATTGGTTTTTCTTTGTGTAACTATAGCCCTGAACTTATTCTAGGGATTCTGGTCTGTTTCTTCATTTGGTGTTTTCGACCCTCTTCTTATAGTAATTCAGAAATCTGGGAGACCACATAAAGGGCCAGTGTCTCCTCCAAAAATCTGAGGCAGTTGAGCTGTTTTATGCAAGTTTTCTTGAGAAAAATGACTTTTGAGCAGTCAAAAGATCTTGGTTTGAAATAAGAATGCTTGCATGTGAGTCCTGAATCTGTCGTTTGATATTTGTGTGACTTTGAGTAAATGACTTAGTCTCTCTGAACTGTAGTTCCTCCTGCAAAATTGAAATATATAAATGTGCCCGGGTTTTTGGTAAAGAGTCAGTGGTCATGCCCGGTGGTGTGCAGTATGTGGCACATGTACAAAATGGTTCTTTGGGGGTTTTCTGTCAGAAGGCTGGCAGGCCTGACATCTAGCTAGCTGGCCTAATGGTTAATGGGAGATGTCATATTTGACTGGAGGCATGTGTTCTTATTGGCTATTAAATATTTTGAACATCACTCTTCACCCTTGATTGGTAGAAAGTGTATTGTACTGATTTGTAAAAGAATGGCAAGCTTGCAATTTTCTTCAGCATATTAATAACATCAAAGTGGGAAGCCGTGATTTATTTTACTTTATTTTATTTTATTTATTTATTATTATTTTTTGGAGAGACCACAAGTTTAATCTCATGACCCTGAGATCATGACCTGAGTTGAAATAAAGAGTCAGATGTTTAACCCACTGAGCCACCCAGATGTCCCCGACATTATTATTATTATTATTATTTAGGTGAGATTCACATAACATAAAATTAATCATTTTAAAACAAACACTTCAGTGTCATGTAGTACATTCACAATGCTGTAGAACCACCATCTTTATCTATTTTTAAATGTTTTCAGTACTCTAAAAGGAAACCCATGCCCTAGGAGCAATCACTCCCACCTTTCTCTTCCCCCACCCCCAGCCCTTGGGCTACCATTGATATGCTTTCTGTCTCTTTGGATTTACCTATTCTGGATATTTCATATAAATGGAACCTATAATATGTGACCTTTTGTGTCTGGCTTCTCTCACTTAGCCCAATGTTCTCGAGGTTCATTGTGTTACAGCGTATGAACCAGTATTCATTCCTTCTTGTGGCTGAATAATAGTGCCCTCCATGCCCATGCCCCAATTTGTTTACCCATTTGTCTGTTGATGGCCATTTAAAAAAAAAAAATCTTTTGGCTACTATGAATAATGCTATGAACACGCATGTGCGTGTATTTGTTTCAATACCTGATTTCAAATCTTTTGGGTATATACCCAGGGGTAAAATCACTGGGTTGTGTTATGATTTTATGTTTAACTTTTAAGGAATAAGACATGCAATTTCAAGCCAAATAGTTAATTGTAAAGACTATTTTTCTTAAATAAAGTAGAGTAATAGCAAGAATAATGGAATAATGGCAAGAAAAATAGAATAATAGCAAGAAAACACTTCCATTTTTTTTTTTTTTCACCTTTCTGTTCCAGCTGCTGGTTGTGGAGCAGCTGTTACCTTTGGGCTGACTGATCAAAACTGAGCACTTGGACTCTAGAGCCTGATGGGGAGCCTGCCCAGCAGAGAGCTTGAATAAAATAAGAACATGTTAGATGTTGGTACTTAGAACGTATAAGCCAAATTGCCTATTGTGGTTCCATCTTTGTCTGTCTGTTATGTGAGCTTATTGCTTTCAATAATCCCTCAGTCAGTCTAGTGAAGAGAACTATTAGCTAAGGTTGATTATCATCGCTGAAATGTGAGTCAATGAAAGAAAGTGAGTCATGCACTAAGGTGATTTTATGATGCTTACAAGGGAAGGGTAAATCAAATGTACAAATCTTAACTACAGGGAACATTCGAGTGGCTGAATCATACGTCTGAGTGGAATCTATTTTATAGCGTGTGGGCCTGTAGATCCTTAACATAATTGTCCCACTGCTTTGGTCAGAGTGTTCTCTTCCTGGAGGCCCGGCAGTGACCTCGCCAAACACATCGAAGGAAACCCAGGGCACTTCAAATGGAGGCCACCCATTTTGGGAAAGGAGACAGCAGGAAGGGAACAGAGAGCAGTAAAGTCATAGTTCTCCTTCGGTTTCATCAGAAGCTAGTTCACATCCTACAGCTGGCTGTTTTCCTCACAGTTCATCCATGTTAACAAACTTGAGGATGGCATCTTCAGCGAAGTAGTGAGCAGGGGGGTCCTGGGAATGAAGTCACCAAAGCGAAAGGACCATGCTTCTTCTGCCCCATGGCTGTCAGCCTGTGTTCATCTGGGGTGTGTTCTCATGGCTAAATCCTAGATACCCTATGCCTTCTTCACTTACTTGTTTATTCACTGATTGAGTTAATGATTGGATCTGTAACTCTGCCCTAGGTACTGTTTCTAATGTTATGTGGAATATGGACATAAATCAAAATGAACTCTGCTCTCAAGAAACGTGCAGGGTCAGGGGAGAGATTAGGTATGGATGCCCATAGATTTACCATGCTAGAGGAGTTGTAGGGTAGGGGCAGAGGATAGACTGTGGGCTTAGGTTGCCTCAGCCTGAAACCTGCTCCACCTTGGCAGACTTACAGACTGCCTGCCTCTTTGGCCCTCCTCTATAAAATGGGAAGAAGAATAGGACCTGCTACATAGAACTATTTTGAGGAAAGCCCCGGGATTGGTGTTGGTGCTAGGGGAGTGTTACATAAGAGTTTCCCCAGTTAGAAGGCCCCAAATCAACAAGACAATAAAAACAAGTGTTGGAGAAGATGTGGAGAACCCTCTTACACTGTTGGTGGGAATGCAAGTTGGTGCAGCCACTTTGGAAAACAGTGTGGAGATTCCTTAAGAAATTAAAAATAGATCTTCCCTATGACCCTGCAATTTTACTGCTTGGTATTTACCTCAAAGATACAGATGTAGTGAAAAGAAGGGCCATTGGTACCCCAACATTCATAGCAGCAATGGCCGCAATCACCAAACTGTGGAAAGAGCCAAGATGCCCTTCAACAGATGAATGGATAAACAAGGTATGGTCCATATATGCAATGGAATATTATGCATCCATCAGAAAGGGTGAATACCCAACTTTTGTATCAACATGGATGGGACTGGAAGAGATTATGCTGAGTGAAATAAATCAAGCAGAGAAAGTCAATTATCACATGGTTTCACTTACTTGTGGAGCATAAGGAATAACAGGGAGGACATTGGGAGATGGAGAGAAGTGAGTTGGGGGAAATTGCAGGGGAAGACAAACCATGAGAGACTGTGGACTCTGAGAAACAAACTGAGGGTTTTGGAGGGGAAGAGATTAGGGGGTTGGGTGAGCCAGCGGTAGGTATTAAGGAAGGCATTATTGCATGGAGTACTGGGTATGGTGCATGAACAATGAATTATGGAATACTGAAAAAAAATAAACGAAACTAATAAGAGACAAAGATCCTAACTTAGAAATAATTGAAGTGCTCTGGGAGTTGAGAGGCAGACAAGTGTACTGGGAGTCCAGAAGCCTCATGGTAGAAACGTCTCGGAGGTAGTCCTTGAAAGCTCTTTGTAGCATGGTCTTTGTTCATTTGATCATTTGAATCAGTGCTCCGGCAATAGATAAGCAGGGCCTCACCCAGATTCCTCTGTGCATAGCTGTTAGAGTTTAATATACAATCTACACCTTAAACATGGTTTTTCTTAGCATTTGTTTTGGGGGGTGGAGGGACAGAAGGAGAAGGAGGGAGAATCTCAAGCAGACTCCCTGCTGAGCACAGAGCCTGATGTGGGTCTTGATCTCATGACCCTGAGATGATGACCTGAACTGAAACCAAGAGTTGGAGGCTTAACCGACTAAGTGAAGTAAGTCAATCTGAGAAAGACAATCATCACATGGTTTCACTCATATGTGGAATATAAGAAACAGTGCAGAGGATCATAAGGGAAGGGAGGGAAAACTGAGTGGGAGGAAATCAGAGAGGAGACAAATCACGAGAGACTCTAAGCAAACTGAGGGTGGCTGGAAGGGATGTGGACGGGGGCATGGGGTAAGAGGGTGACAGACATTAAGGAGGCACATGATGTGATGAGCACTGGGTGTTATACACAACTGATGAATTGTTGAACTCTGCATCTGAAACTAATGATGTACTATGCCTTGGCTAATTGAATTTAAATTAAGAAAATGCTTTCTGAGGACACCGAGAAGAAGAATTATTTCTTATATAAGGGTTAGTTACTTACTTATCCTTCAAATAATCAAGCCACTATTTGCTTGACTTTGCGTAAGTCACTTGACCTCTTGGAGATTTGATTTATCCATTTCGAGTAGAAAAGATCTAGACTCAATAAGTGTTATAAGTTTTTAAAAAACTAACTCTAAATTATTATGATTATTAGCAGTATTGTTATGAGTTTTAGACTTGTAAACATTATTTGTTTGATGGAGAGAGAGAGAGCACAAGTAGGCAGAGCGGCAGGCAGAGGAAGAGGGAGAAGGAGAAGCAGGCTCTCCACTGAGCAGGGAGCCAGATGTGGGGCTCAATCCCAGGACCCTAAGATCATGACCTGAGCTGAAGGCAGCGCTTAACCGACTAAGCTTCCCAGGTGCCCCAATTTCTCTCTGAAGTTTTATGTTATAGAGTTTTGAAAGGAGCCTTCTAAAACCATGAGACTGCCAAAAATTCTATTTGACCAACAAAGTTTACACTGTCTAGGTCGTATTTACAAATTCCATCCTTATCTACCCACCCACCCTTTTGCCTATTGGCTTTCCCCCATTTTTTACTAGTTATGGAAAGACAACTAGCTTACTGCGGCAGAAAAGCCACAGTTCTTTCTACAAATACCCAAATCTCTAAAGGGATTAGACTTTTTTTCACTGTGCTTTCCTCTTCCATACCTCTAATGGCTCCATATGCTATATGGCTCAGAGAAAAGAATAGGATATTTGTTGGTTTTCTATAGGCTTAGAAACCATCATTGCATCTTGGAGCATCAATGTGTCCTTTCGTCAGGATACGAGACACATGTTGTAGTGAACAGAAACCACTGAATTGGCCTTCCTACGTAGTTTCTGCCTTTAAGAGAATAAGGATGATAGAACCCAAGGAAAAAACAAACAAACACACAAATACCCTGAAACTTTAACTGCCAGCTCAAGGAATATTCCATCGTGCTGTAATGGGCATTGTCAAAATGGATGCCACCCTCTCATTAATACCGGCCTCTCAACACCTACAGAGAGACCAGATATTGGGACCTGTCCTTGCCAGGGCTGTTCTAACAAAGTACCAAAGGTTTACACAAGAGAGATTTATTGTCTCACAGTTCTGGGGGCTGGAAGTCCGAGAGCAAGGTATTGGCAGGGTTGATTCCTTTTAAGTGTTGTGAAGGAGAATCTGTTTCATGTTTCTCTCCTAACTTCTGGTGGTTCATTAGCCATCTTTGGCTTCCTTGGCTTGTAGATGCAGCCCTCTGAGCTCTACTTTCATGTTTACATGGTCTTCTCCCTATATGTGCATCTGTCTCTGTGCCAAAATTTCCCCTTCTTATAATTATATTGGGTTGGGTCCCCCACCCCCTTTCATGACCTCATCTTAACTTGATGTTCTGCAAAGATCCTATCTCCAAATAAAGTCATACCCAGGTACTGGGGTTTAGGATTTCAACATTTTGGGGGGACACAGTTCAACCCATAATTAAGACCTCTGCAACAGTTGCTGCAGAAAAGACTCCAAACCCAAATGCCAGCACCACAAGGGTGCTACTAGAAATAGCAGAGGTGGTGAATGGCCTTGATGTGGTGAAGCTCACTTCTGTCTTCCAACTCTTGCATGGTTAGGGCTGATCAGTGGAGGCTAGGCTTTGGAAGGAACTAGAGCTGTAAAGAAATCTGGAAAATGACAAATGTATTTAGCTTTTTGGTTTTAGCAATGTTAAGGGTGATGGAAAGGAGAAGGATGGACTAAAATAGGGGCTGAATGAGTCAATCTGTATTATCTTCTAATCAGTAAAGTGGAGACTGTGAGAGATGTTGTGAAGACTGATGGGATCACAAGCAATGGAGTTAAACAACAGGATCATTAGTTAGTAGTGAGTTACTACTTTCTGTCCCAGGACGGGATTTATGTGATTTCCTTTTCAACTACGATGAGCAATTTATTTGTGGACTAGGAATTTTAGGTATTTAAAAAGGCAAGTTATTTAATCTCTTCTTTCCAGCAAGGTTATATTTAGATCCAATATCTTTGAAACCTGTCAGAGCCCATGGGGGAAATCTCATATTTAAGTATAAAGGGGAGAAAAAGGAATAAAGGAAAACGTGCTGGGCTGCTTCATTGTGTCTACCCACCTGGTCTTCCCAGTGACAAATCTGAGGAACATCCTCGTGCTTCCCTTTGTCTCACTTTCTAGCCTAGTTTTTTTCATTGCTAAATCCTAGGAATTTTGCCTTGAAGTGAATCTCAAATTTGGCCACCTGGCTTCATCCCATGGCCACTCTGAATTTAGTCCCTGGTCACCTCTGGATGGTGTTTGTAATCACCTGGTATTTCCCTGCTCAGGATTCTCTCCCAATCTTTCTTTCATGCTGTTACCAGAGTTCTTCCTACAGATCGGATTTGGCTGTGTCCTACCCACTTCTTATGTTTCTGCTGTCCTGATTATTGTTGTTATTAACCGTTGTAGAAGCAAACACTTGTTCTTTTGATTTTATAATTTTCTTGAACTTTTCCTTCAGCTCCTGTTGTATTTTTAACTGTTTGCTGGATAGCTCTGCCTGGGTATCCTGAGTATCTCAAGCCCTAAAGTGATTTGATTGTCATCGACTCATCTCCTCTCTGAAGATCAAGGAGGCAGCATGGTCAAGCTCTGCTGAAGGCTCTCTTCTAGACTGCAGACTGCTGGCTTCTCACTATGTCCTTACATGGTGGAAGGGGCTAGGGAGCTCTATAGAGCCTCTTTGGTAGGACCATAATTCCATTCAGGAGGCTCTATCCTCACGACCTAATCACTTCCCAAAGGCCCACCTTCTAATACTATCACACTGGGCATAGAATTTCAACTTGTGAATGGTGGGGAGGGGTGGACACAATAACACTGAAACTATCAACCTATCCCAATGGCAGGAGGCTTCAGGAGACCATAGGAACTCTACTTCACCTTGGGCTAGTATCTTGTGGTCTAGAGCTCTTCTATACTCTATATTCTTGTGTGAATCTCAGTATAACTTGGCCAAGTTCACATTCCTGTATACTATCCAGTCTAATCTTCACTTTTCCTGTCTTCCAAGGAACATGCCTTCCTATCCTCTTCCATGCATCATTGTGAACATTGTTCTTTCAGTCTAGACCAGGCTCTTTGCATTCTGGAGGTTTCACTTTAGAGTAACTGATGGCATTGTTCTTGTGTGGATTCTAAAACCAGGCAGTAGATGTAGACAACTTCAATCTTATTTAGTCCGAAAGACCAAGAGGAAGATTAAAAATCTGCTCGTGCATATGTTCATTAGTGTGCACGTCACCTTGAGAGAGCTTGAAAAACAAGCCTAATTGCTACAAATTGCCCCTGATTCAGATTTTAGGTTTGTTTGAATGAGCCTCTATGTACATTCATAAGTAAAATATATAGATTATCTTTTATTTCCTGATTGCACAGCACACAGTAAAACAAGGCTAGTACTTTTATTTTTTTTAAGATTTTATTTATTTATTTGACAGACAGAGATCACAAGTAGGCAGAGAGACAGGCAGAGAGAGAGGGGGAAGCAGGCTCCCTGCTGAGCAGAGAGTCAGATGCAGGGCTCAATCCCAGGACCCTGGGATCATGACCTGAGCCAATGGCAGAGGCTTTAACCGGCTGAGCTACCCAAGCACCCACAGGATAGTACTTTTTTTCCTTTACTCGAAAGCGTTTGTGTTAGGTCTATTCAAGGAATGAGTCCTAGAAAGGCCTTTATTCTGATCTGCTCATAGAGAGTATGGCCTTAACAAGAAAAAGCTGAATTAAATTCTCCAATTATTAAGAATCCTGTTTTTCTTTCTTTCTTTCCTTATTCCTTTCTTTCTCTCCTTTTTTTTTTTTGTTTTTTTTTTGTTTACTCATGTCCGTGTCCAAACCATTCTTAAATTATAAGGCATATGATAGGAACTTAAAACCTTCCTTGCAATTCTAGTTCATTTTATTTCTATGGTTATCTGTTAAGATGAAAAAGGCTTTACAGACTCTTCTATAATAACACCTCATCAGCTTGAGGATTTTATGTACCTAAAGTTAGAGGGAAGAATGTAACTGATGGCCTAAAGTGCATTTGAGGCTGTGGTTTAGAGGTTTTTTTTTATCATGCTTCACCATCTCTACTTGCTGACCTTCTACTTTTTCAGCCTCTTTCAAATGTCTCATTCTTCACAAGGGCTTTCCTGGTCCCAACAAGCCAGCCAATGGGTTTCTTTCTCCTCCTCCCCTTTTGAGGTCTTTGTTCCTGCTTTTATCATACGTTCATGGTATAGTCTGAACTGTAGTTACTGGGTGCTCACAGGTGGTAGAAAGGAAGGCTCTGACTCTGAAGGCTGGCAGGTAGGAGCTCGATTGGGATCATGTTGTTTGCACTGTGTGGCTCAGATATGTTATTTCCTCCACTAAACCTCAGTCTCTGCATCTTTAAAGTGGGGATAATAGTATTTGTTTTACAGGGCTGCCATGAGAATGAAAAAGAATATGGTGTGTCTAGCATGTGGAGTCACTCCAGAGGTGCACCTGTTATCAGTGGTGGTAGGAGTCACAGCTTTTCCTGCTTTAAACTATTTTCATTTCTTGTAGTGCACACACTCTGTCCTCTACTTCCCTGAAGGTTTCACAGAGCCTGGAAGCTCCTTGAATATGGGTGCTGGGGAAATTTTTGTTGAATTGGAAGAGATTGGTCTTTCCTTCAAAACAAACATTATTCCAGATCTTTTATAGCTTCTTTTTTTTAACTACACATTTATTTGTTATGGCTGGGTATACTGAGCAGCATCGCTACTTATATCCTGAAATTTGAATATTTGGGGATTATGAAATTAGATTACTGTAAGATACTTAAAAGTAGATTGAATCTGTAGATAGTTACAAGCAGAATATGCGTGGTATGGATGTGTAAGTGTGGGCATTTCTGTGGGTGTGTACCCAGAATTGGAGTTCGCTGTCACTCAGTCCTCAGGGTCCGTGTGGGCAGCCCCTGGTCTCTAAACACAGACATACAGAGAAGTCTTGCAGGCAAACTGTGCAAACATTTTTCAGTTTTCATCCTTCGTGAAGATGAAATCTCATCTACAAAAATTATGGGTTTCCCTGTGTTTTCCCTGAGGATCTTTTGGTCAAATTTCTCTACTGGGAGAGAAAACACAGTTGTCACTATAGATTGAAGTAAAACATGTTATTTGCCCTTGGTAAATGGAGGGTCATGAATGCCAAATGTTTCTTATCCATATCCTTACTCTCCTTGAGGCTGGGTGTATCACAGAACCAACAACTGCCTCCTCCCCACCCAGCCTGCCTGAGCCTCCCGCAGCAGCACCACTGCTCCGTTGGCTGCCCCTTTCCTCCCACAAATGTGTCAACAGAGAATACACACCAGCAGCAAAGATTTTTAGGAGGATACTGAATACTATAGTTAGGAATTCTAATTGACAAAATAGAATTTCTCAAAAGCAGAACAAGTAACAATAAAAACAAAGACAAGGGATCAGGGTTCTGAGGGCCAGAGCACCAAAGAGCAACAGTCACAGAGTTGAGAAATGAGGGACCAAACGTGTGAATAAAATCTAGGTTTCCGGAAAAGGTCTGGTAATTACTAACACAACTTGGGAAAGGGAAAAAGGCTGGACACCTGTATTTGGTTCTCAGGGATTAATTTGTTCATTAATTAACTAATTAATTTATTAAGTAATTCTTCATTCATTTTAAAAATCTTCCTCTTTCTCTGCTAGGAATGTGCCATAGTTTCCAACAAAGGCCACAGGTGGTCATAAAAGTCTCATCATGTGACAAAGACCTGTTCTACTCTCACAAGCTTCCTCCTTCCATTTCACCAACAAATCCACATGCTGGCTCTCTCCCTAATCCTCTGTTTTGGGAGCTCACTATCTGATTTTGGCAATGCTCAGCAGGAGGTGGAACTTGTAGCTGTCAGCACGTCCATGTGTGTACAATTATGTTTCATATAATCAAAGAATTTAAGACTGAAGATCATGAGGTTCTCACCACACAAGAACTTTTGAAATTTCTTGAAGCAACCAGCAGGTCCTCTCTAGATTCTTTTCCATAACCTAAGTGCGTCTTTTCAATGATCCTTATTAACATTAAGCCTATAGCATTAGCATCTCAAGATCTTGTTAAATCTGGCCTGCCCCTTGACATGTAGGCTATTCCTTGCAGTTCTGAGTCATCTGCAAATTTGATCAATCCGTATTTACAGTTCTTTCTGAATTATCTAATTTATTATGAATCAACTCCTCTAATGTAGCTAGTTCTGTGAAGATATTATGGAAAAAGTGGCCAAATTCCTTTAAGAACCTATGCTACATTTACAACATTTCTAATCTGATACTATAACAGTTTTACTATGAAGCTGGTTGACCATGACTTACTCTTGTAAAACTAAGTTGACCTCTTGGTCAACTCATGAGAGATCTCTTTGTTTGGCACTTCCTTTTCTAAGTTCTACGCATCACCTGTTTAATCAATCTACTTTTCTAGATCTTTGTTAAAGATTGATGTCAAAATCATTCATCTGTAATTCCTCTAAGCTGTCTTTTCAAGAACTTGGGCCATTTGTGTCTAATTTTCCAACATTTCTTTTATTTCTATAAATGCAGAAATTACTAAAATTGGCCTTTCAGGCAAAATGTGGACCTTTCAGAAGCTTGAGGTAGTTTATCTGAGCCTGAGAACTTGATCTTGGATAAATAGGGCAGATTTTAAAATGCATTCATTATTTCCTCCACTATTTTGATTCCAGATCCTTGCTATGTTTCTTCTACACTTCCCAGTTAGAAAATACGCTCTAAGATAGAAACAAAATGCGAGAAACATACTTCACCGTTTCTTGTCTGTTCATTTTATGCCGTCTGCCAAACAATGGGCCTATGTCTTTTGTTTTTAAAAAAGACTTTGCCTGCTCTTGGCAATTTGCACAAAAGCTTCTGGGCTTTAGCCTTTTATTTCAAACTGCACTGTATTTTGTCGCCACCCGCACCCACCTCCATTTTTACTGGCACTTTTTTCTTGTATATTATGTACTGGTACTTAGTTTTAATACTACACTTTTCGGGAAGCTTCTTGTGAGAGGCCCGAGTATTTGCACAGTTCTATCACAAGCAATTCTTGTGCCTTTGGCGGACTTGCTTGATCTCTTGGAAATTTAGTTCCCTCATTGGTAAAATGGGGGAAGGAATGCATTAGTTACAAAGTAGTTGTGAAGGTCAAATAGAATGGTAACTGTGAAAGCTTTTGGTAAGCTCTAAAGTTGCTGTCAAAAATGTAAAGCCTTGTAATCTGGGGAGCTGAATAGTACTTTAATTAAGCCTATTAATACTGGAAAGGAGCTGGGGGTTTTTCTAATCCAATCTTCTCCATGAACAGACAAGCCAATATTGATTTGGTGAAGGAACTCACCAAAACTCCCAGTCAGAGGCAGCATAGGAGAGAGCTTAGCACTCTGTGGAAGGTGACTTGTTATCTCAGCCTTAACTGTGCAAATTTACGACGTTGGTTTTAGTCGTGACCCTGCCACTAAATAATCATGACTTCTTTACAGCGACTATCCTACCTCATCCACCACTGCCCATGGCAGATGTCTCCATTCACCATAGACTTCCTCCTGTTACCTCACGTTCCTTCTTAAGAAAGTGTCACGGAAAGCATGACCAACCTTCCTGACAATGGCTTTGCCCGCTTTGGGTTTTTCTTTTATACTTGTTGAGGCTCATTTGTTGTTCTATGGTCTGAAGGTTTCTTTTTGTTGTTGTTGGTTTGCTGTCTGCTGTTAAGTGGCAGACTAGTTCAAAAGCCATCGATGAAATTAATAAATAATGCACAGGAAACAGAAGCTGTAGGGGAAGGCTGGCATAACTTGTTTTGAACAAAGCATATAAGTAAGTCAAAGTCACAAATATTTATGTAGTGCCAACTGAATGGGAGGTCTGACCGCTTCTATAAGGGGTACACAAAGCACTATAATAGAACCTAAGCACAAGGACTTTCAGATATTCTAAGGGATATTTTATAAATCCATTGTATAAGTTATGCTGCTTTTCCCTATGTCTTATAACAAAACCCGCAAGTTTTGGAGTGTCTACAGACTGTGGACTTGGTGATTTATTTCATCTTATTTAGCATTACAAAGAAGTACTGTTGTTCCCATTTTATGGTTGAGAGGACCAGGGATCAGAGAGTGGAAGTTCCTTGCCGTAGGGCACATAGACCAACTGACTTAATCAAAATTTGAACTTACATTGGCCTGACTAAAGTTTGCTCTTTTTATGAAAGTTTAAGAGATGTACTTCCTGTTGTAAATTACAAGTCTGACTACACCCGGTATTATGAAGTCTGAGATGACATGCTTGTTTTCCCCCAAATTTGATTCATCGAAATAATTAGCGATAGAAGCAAGAACACTTAATTTTAGAAAATTAGTTGATGGCCAGATGGAATTCTGCCAAGAACCATTTCTAGCCTGGAAGTTTCCTATCCCTGCTCTGGGTCTTTCTGTCCTCAAAATATACAGATCAAACACTTGTTTTTGAAATTTACCTTTTAAGGTACTGAAGAGCAATAAAATTACTCACTAAACTAGAATCCATATATCTTAATTGAAAGTTTATATATACAACTTACTACATTTTTTTTTTTTCTTGGCACCCAACAGATGTAATTGATTTCATGGGGAATGCACTGAATCGGCCAGATTTTCTGAGCTAGGCACTTTTTATTCTGTCCCGCTTCAGCTATCCATCCTTTTTTGGAACAAAAGCCTCTTCCCTTAGGCCTTTTCCAAAAAATATTCTGATTGCAACGCTATGGTAATTCTTTTAATAGGAACAGGGAGCCAGCCGCAGGAGCATTCAACCCAAATCTTACCCTTGAGCTTGTGCTGTCCTGATATGTGTCCTGGAGATGAGACTCAGCTGGAAAGCACTGTGGAACATCCGCTGTGTCCCTAGGGACCAGTAATGAACGAAGACGTTAGCGTGTGTGGGTGACTTGGGTTTAGTCTGGGAGGTTTGTTTATTTACTTATAGATAGTAGCACACCATAGATACCCTTTTATTGTTAGGGGTAGATTTTTCTTCTTTAAAGAACTAATATCCGTTTGCTGTTTATAAAGCTGAAATTATTTATGGTGCTGCTAAATGGAAAGAACTGTTATGTAGGGTCTCCTCTGGGATCATTACCCATTGAATCCAGTGTGTATTCATTTATATACCTCTGTTCAAACAAGTCAGGGGTTTTCGGCTGAATATGTCAAATTGGGAGAGTGGTGATCAAACAAGATCGGGCATCTGTTAGCTTCATTCTCTTAGTGGTTCTTTCACAGACAAACTATGAGAATTTGACCTTTGGGTCTGTTTACCCGTCTGAAAAATAAGAGTAATAGGCACTTAGGTATTACTTTCTTATCTCCTTTTTTGGGGTACTGAAGACTTAAGAGGTAAGCTCCCTTAGTTATCCAAATGAACGGTTTGGCAAAAGCACCAACTATGATTAAGGAAATAAGTAAAGTGACAGGCATTCTACCAACAGAATGTATTTCTGGAGTGAACTAATTTTACGTCTTGATTCTCTGTCATCACATCTGTACTGGGATACAGTTTAGTATCAAGCAGGAGGGATAAGTTGCCTTTACTGTTCAGGCATTGAGGAGCTTTACTTAATTAGGATTTGGTTTGGACAGAGGGGTAAAGAGGTGTTATCAATGATTACTCCTGATACTTTTAAGTAGTTTTTAAGATCTTAAAATGCACCTAATCCCAAATTTCAAGGAATAGAAAGAATTATGGGGTGAGGGTAAATCAGAAAGGATTACGAAAATTGCAGCATATGGTATTTTAAGAAACTTCCTTACTTTCTCACTGGCTCTCTGGTTCACTTTTGATCTTTTTACTGGAAAAAAATTGTGCAAGTAAGATTTGTTTAATTTTTTCCTACTTGTCTATGGTATGTCGGAGGAGGGGTGATCCTAGGAAGTTTACACTAAAGTAAAACAATGTGGGAGATAAGGAGAGAGGACGGGGAATGCTTGTAAGTATGTATTCCTTTGCAACTTTTCCTGGGAAGAATTTTGTACAGGGATATATGTTAATGAGAAGAAGTGGTAATTGGTTCCTTGGCTTTAGTCCTTTGTGACTTTGAATCAAGAAATATCAAGCATATGCATAAACATTGGTCGTCATACATGGGAAACACCAAAATGAGTAAGTCATAGCCACTGCCCTCAATGTTCCTTCTGTCTAAGGGAGGAGGCAATGGTGTAAGCACTAGATAGAATATGGTTTTAAGAATGTGAAAAGAAGTAGGACAGTTGACATGCATGGGGATAATAGAGGAGGAAAAGATTACATGGGACCTGGGTGGTCAGGGAGAGACTTTGAGAAGACTTTGCACTTGGTTGGAGCTTTGGGTGGATTTGGGGAGAGAACAATTCATGTTGACATTGACCAAGAAATGTGGACACAGGTGGACCTGTTCAGGAAGTGATGAGGAGATTGATGGGGCTAAAGGGGAGGGACAGTGGGGAGGAAGTCAGAATGGAAATTTGCGGTCAGATTATGGAGGAAGATTAAGGCTCTTCTCTGGCTACAAATTCTTTTTGGAGCAAAACCTAGAAACCTGAGCCTTTTAGAACAAGTGATGTTTGACTAACAATCTTGTCAAACAACGTTCCCTTAAGAAGATCATGTACTGCAAAGTCTGGGCCATTTTAGCAGCAGGTCATAGCTCTGAAGTGGCGATTAGAGTGAGAGGCAGCCACAGAAGTCACCTAGTACAACCTCAAATGAATTTCTTCTTGCTGTTTTAACAAACTGCCACAAAATTAGTGGCTTAAAACAACACTGAGCTAATGTCAAGGTGCCATAGGGTTTGCCCCCTCTGAAATGTGAAAGAAGACCCGGTTTCCTTGCCTTTTCCAGCTTCTAGTGGATGTCTCTATTAGTGAGCTTATGGATACTTCCTCTGACTTCAAATGACCTCACTCCAACATGTGCTTCCTTTGCCACCTGCCCTTCTCCTCTGACTGACTTCTGGGTCCTTTTTGTAAAAACAATTGGGATTACTTCGGGTACACCAAGATCATCAAGATAATCTCCCCATCTCCAGTTGGTTAACACAATTACATCTGTAAAGTCCCATTCACCATATAAGGTAACAGTCATCTGTTTCAGGGATTAGGGTGTAAAAACTGGAGGGGCATCATTTAGCCTGCCCCAGACCTCCACATTTTGCAGGTAAGAGTGTTCAGACCTAGCTTGGTCTAAGGCCACACAAATAGCTAGTTGACAGACTCCTGTTTCTGACTCCCACTTTTCTTTGTACTGCACTGGGATGCCAATCTTTCCTACTTTCCATGAGGAATCAGTGGTGCTTTCTGAAGGCAGAGATCCCAGAGCCAAGATGAGGACTGACTAGAGTAGCATTTGTGGGGGGATAAGGCATCATGTCACTGGGCAAGCACCCATTTGAGAGAAGGAGAAATGCTCTTTTTAGGACCAAAAAAGGCTGAGAAACTGCTCTCTCAGTGAGTGGAGAAGAGACTTGGGGAGATAAAAAGAGATGTGTACAAAAAAGGAGAAGAAAAGAGAGGGTGGAATGGAAAGAAGGAGATGTTTTAGAAAGAAGATAATCATGTAGATCCCATAATGATGCCTCTTTCGTCTATGTACATGGTTTCTGAAACTAAGTATCTCCTGCAACAGTTCCTCTTCATTAATGCCTAGATCCTAACTTCTATAATAACTACATTATCTGTTTCTTTATGCATTTGCTGCTCACAAGTTCATCCTCCTCACTATTAGATTCCCCACAGAGTAGCAATAATTTCCATCTCTTTGTTATACCACAGGACACAAATAGCTGTGCTATAACGGTTTTAATAATTTTAATGATGATATACAGAGTGTATCACACTAGTATCATTAGCATTTTCTTTGAAAAAGTTCTGGAAAAATTCCAACCTAATTTTGTACTTTAGCTGAAAGAAGAGCTTGAGGCTAAGATAAAGGGCATATTGTTCTTGAAACTAATAAAGAAAGTGAAGAGCACCAAGAAATGGCAAAGGCATATGGACATTAAGTTGGGAAAGCCATGCAAGAGATGAAATAAAAACAATTGAGAAGAAAGAGAATGCTTTAAAATTATTTTTTAACTATAAACTGAATAGGGAAAGGAGAATATAAAGTGTTTACATTATTACATTACATTATTTACATTATTACATTATTTACATTATTACTGGCCTTTCTGATTGATGATATGAAAATAGAAGATGAAAAAAGTTTTCATCTTTACCCAGAAAGTGATCTATAAGAAAATTTAGACTAAATATTCATTAAAAGAGAGATAAATCAAGTTAAAAGATATGGAACATTAGCAACATATTTATTGAGAAATACTGTTTGTTTTGTTTTGTTCTGTTTTGTTTTGAGAGAGAAACTATGAGAGAGGGTGGGAGCTGGGGTAAGGGCAGAGGAAGAGGAGAGAAAGAATCTTAGTCAGACTCCACTCTGAGCACAGAGCCTGACTCAAGGCTCAGTCTTAAGATCCTGAGATCATGACCTGAGCTGAAATCAAGAGTCAGATGCTTAATTGACTGTGCCACCCAGGCACCCTGTCAGTATTTTTAAAGTAATTGTTTCCATGTCTCATAATTTCTTAGCTTGTCCATGGTAGGCAAGTTTTATGCTATTTTTATAATTTGTCCAATATCTGTTAACTGATTTCAATACACAATGGATACTTAATAGAATGAGATAATAATTATTGATATCAATTAGGGCTATTGAAAATGTTTTGGTGTGCTCTTATCAACAAACTGGGATATTTAACTTAGAATATTTATTTTTACTCATCAACACAGAATATATCAAAATTAAAGTGAATGTAGGATGACCCAATTTTTACTTTGAGAACTTTATTTCTGGAAAATGCCTGAAAAACCTAGTCAAATGCCATCCATTCCTGCCCATGCAAATCTCACCTATTCTTTAAGACCCAACTTAGTGACTACCTCCTCACAAGACCTTTCCTGATTCTCTAAGTTATTTCTGACTCTTCCAAGTTTCTACAATATTTTAGATAATTCACATTATCCTCATAATTACATATTGGCTTTAGTTAAAATTATTTCTGTTAAGTCTTGTATCATCTAATATATAATAATTCTTTAAAAGCTAAGACTACGTATTCATCTTCACATCCCTGGATGCTTAGGTTAGTCATTATCTACGAGTGAGCAATAGATGCACAGACAAACACATGTAAACAGCTATAGTTAAGTTTGAATACAGCAATGCAATGACTATTCTGCTGTAGTAACTCTGAATTACTTTTGTGAAATCCTACTTGCTTCACTTGTTGAGTAAATTCTTCCAGGCATGGGGTGGGATCTTCAAATTTGTTATTTTTTACAGACTTCCCACATTATTCGTATACAGCCAGTCCCAGCACTGGCACCAGCAACACTTGGGAATAACTCATCAATAAGTCAATTGGATATCAAGTTCATCTTAGTGTGTGCCTGTGAGGAAAGTTCACCATAAATATGGGTAATTAGCAGAGAATAGGTAAACTGTTTTGGAGGGGAGAGCATACATGATTCCAAAAGCAAGAAATGGAGTGTATCAATGAGGGGTGAGATGGGTTGGTAATTCAGATAAAGTTAATCTTCTGAGGAAAACCTCGGTCAGTTCTGTTTAGCAAGCCGAGCTTGATTCCTGCCCAATGGAGAGTTAAATTAAGACCAACCACTAACTAGGCTCTAGAGGACTCTTTCCTGTTCTCCATGAATAATCAGAATAACGGAGTCATCCTCCTTCCCTTCTATCAAGACCTGTTATAATAACTTTATCTATATGTTCATTCTTTAATTCTATAGTAAATATGAAGACTACCCTTGACAAAAATTTTTTAAATATTTTATTTATTTACTTATTTGTCAGAGAGAGAAGGAGCACAAGCAGTGGTAGTGGCAGGCAGAGGGAGAAGCAGGCTCTCTGCTGAGCAAGGAGCCCAATATGGGACACCATCTCAGGAACTGAGTCGAAGGCAAATGTTTAAACCACCTGAGCCACCCAGGTGTCCCTACCCTTGAAATTTTAAGTACCAGATCTTCTTCCTAGTTTTCCATGTCATCAATAGTTCCTAGAAGGAAGTTTCATTAAAGATGAATTTCTTACAGCATGCATGGGTGGCTCAGATATTTAAGCATCCAACTCTTGATTTCAGCTCGGGTCATGATCTCAGGGTCCTGGAATCAAGTCTCACATCAGGTTCTGTGCCCAGCATGGAGTCTGCTTACCTCTGCTCCTCCCTCCCTGCTCTCTCTCTTTCTATTCTCAAATAAATAAATAAAATCTTAAACAAAAAATGAATCCTTCTCAGCAATATAATAATATTCCAGTAAAGAATTAAACAATGGAAAAGCTCAAAGACAAAGAGAACTGAAGGAAAATCAGGAGACCAAAGATCTCAACCTTTCTCTGAGATCAAAAGAGGATGAAGTGTTAAGTGACTGAAAAGAGATGAAGAAGCTCTAAGTCATAGGACCTTCAAAGTACTAATGAAATGTGAGCTCATTCCTGTGACAAGATCCCTAAGAGACCCGGAACGGGACACAGCAGGTTCTGCTGAGGGTGGGAATTTCAAACCTAAAAATTGGTTGGAAGTCAGGCTGTTGAATGATTGGACCCTTAGATTTCTTTCTGTACTACAGGTAACCTGTAATTAAGGACAGGGGATAAGGTTAATTCTTAGGCAGCACTGAATGAGGGTCATTTCAGACATGGCCGCAAGATGATTGGGGGAGACCTGGGCTGATCATGCAGGCCCTGGAAGAGTCTGCGTATTGAATGATAGAAGCCTCCTTTTCTGCTCTGTAGTTATCTTCCAGATGCTTACTTCTCAGGCAGAAAACAGAGGACTCCTCCTCCCAGAAACTGAATGTCACCTGAGAAGAGATTGCCACACCCTGATGTTTGGGGGTCTCACCAAAAATACGTGACTCCTATCCTGGTTGTTCTACGAATCTCATCGATTGATAAGCAGTGTGCCTTGTTCTTAAATGTTCATCAGCGGCCAAGGAACATCAGGTGTTCCAGAAAAATCTTTAACACAAAAAAGAGAGACCAAATATAAAAAAAGAAAAAAGAAAAACTGCCTTAGGAATTCAGATCATTTAGGGATCATTTCTATTTTCTGAATCACTCTGATTGCTAGCCCTGTCTCAGTTCTAATAAATGGGCTGTTGCCTTTTCTTCTTTCTTTAATGACCAAACTCCCCTCTTGTACCTCTCTGGGGGCTCCTACCTTGTTTTCTGTGTTTTGATACCAAGACTGTGTTTTGATACCCTACCCCGCATTTACTCCTTTTCAGCCCTAAGCTCTTCCTCCTCTTATTCCTAGCCACACATAGGTCACTTCTCAGTATGCTCAACTTCTGCTCTAGAATCTCAGCCCTGTAGCTTTACCTTGCTTCCAGCCCACGGTCTTCTCTGACCTACCCACCTGCCTACTTGGCCTGTGAGAGCTTCAGTTTTCTAGTGTGTCACTCCACCTACCTGCTATGATTGCTCAAATTTCACTGGCCCTGCTGTTGTCTGCTGGCTGCCATGCCTTCCCCTCTTGCCACTATCCAACCTTGAGGACACCAGCTAATCTTATCCTATCGCCTACAGCTTTATCTGTGTCCTAAAAACTTAACCCACGTAAATGGACTCTTTTCAATTCTTCATCCCTCTATGGCTGAGCCATCCTAATGAATCTTTGAGTGCTAAGTACCAAAATGGGTTGGGCACTTAAAAGTCATCTACTATCCCATAGCCCATAGGCTACTCCACAAGGAGTAAGTTGGTTCAAAGTTGTTTATCAAAAGAACATTGTACTTTGGTTGAAGGAAGAAAGAAAAAACTTCTGCTATTCTTCTAGCTCCCTTACTAGGAGCTAAACTCCTGATTGCCTGAGTCATTCTTTGACCCAAGTGAGCAGTAGTTAAGAGCTGACCTTACTATCTGCCTCTACCAGTAAACCATGCTCTGCTATCCCAGCTTCCACAGCTGTGAGGTGGGCCTAAGTACCCAGTGCTGCCTTCTTCCAGCCCACCTGGATGCTGAGCAAAATCTCTGACAACGTCTCTGTTCCCAGAATTCCATAGTTGAATTGCTGCTGTGTCTCTGAATACCCTCTAAACAAAGAACTTTCTTTGGAGCTGAATTTTTGAACTTCACAAATCTCAGAATGATTAAAATGAAGGCTGATGTGTGACTATACACTCCCAAGAGATATCTTCAAGTAAGTCTTTAAATTTTTTTTTAAGGTTCTGTAGGCAATAAAGGAGATAAAAAACATTATTTAATTTTTTCATACTTATCTTTGAGAAGTAAGCATTCTACTTGGTGAGCCATTAAGTACCCAATAATAAGCGAAATGCTCTTAAGGTGTAAATTGAAATGAGGAAAGCTTCTAAATCCACCCACGTTTTTTCATTGTTCTTTCTTCAGAAGTCTTATTTAAGTGTAACTTGTTTTCTCATAAAATTGACTTCATATTTTAGCTCCTGAATATTGCCTACTTAGTCCAATATTAAAAATCCTTCAAAAATAGCAAATCATTGTTTTTAGCAAGACACATCATCATGATGTAAAACACATGATCATAAATGAGAATGCTGATTTAAAATACTTCATTTTAATCAATCATTTTATTTTTAATCCACTGGCTTTGGCTATGGTTGTTATTTCTCAAATGTAAGCTGGTGCCCCTCAAGGCATGGATGTGACTTTCAGAAGAACATAGTAACAAGGATTAATATGAAATTACTTACATAGAGAGAAAGCTTCGTTCTTTACAAATTCTTTTCAGTTCCTTTTCTTGGTGCTAACACTTTTTTTCCACTCTAACTTTTGTTAATTTCCCTTTTTTAATAAAGAAATCACACCTCTGGCACTGAGTTTTTCCTGTATTTTAGCTAGAATTATAATCACTTTGTTATGTTTTATTGTCTTCTTAAAAGTAATTGCCTCTTATTTATGAAAAATGATATTGATATTTGATTTATTATTGTCTTACTCCAAGAATTATTAAGTTTACTACAATGTAGGCAGTATACAGATATGATACATGTTGGGCATCTGATATGTGAACATTGAAACTTAAAAAACATTGGTTCTGGTAAATGCTAGGTTTGAGTGTTTAAGCTTGACTTTTTTCACTGACTCAACCAAATCAGGTGGTTATTCAATGTAAAATAGATATAATCACTGGTGATTACAAATGCCACATATTAATAAAATGCATCCAGTCTTGAGTCATTGAAATCTAATGGTGGTTCTTAAAGGAGATAAATTCTTTTAACCTCCTTGAAATAAACATTCACTGGTAGATTCTATCTACCTTTAAATTTGATGGAAGTCCCTGATAATTGGTCTCTTGACATCAACAAAATTACAAACACAGTGCCACCGACAGCAAGGAATCTTGTGATAGGACTTGGTAAAAAAATAATCATAAACACCAAGATTTTTTTGTATATTTAAAAAGAATTATTTTTTCATCTATTATTTGTCAAATTTTTGTCTTGATGAAATATTACAATAAAGAGTCTTGTTGAACTTCCAGAGCTCATCACAAAGTGCATACACCTGAAATGTTTGAGAAACACTGAGCTTCTCAAACATACTCTTTAAAATTAAGAATCCCCAAGAAATACTGACCTGAACGCTGACATGAAAGAGAAGCAGCTGTTCTCTCCTGACTGGATAGATGTACGCGTGTCCTAACAAGTCGTCCTGTGAATCTGTACCATTCTGAGTGGTGCCTCTACCACTGAACTTGGGGGGGAGGGTACTGAGCCACAGATTAGTGCAACACAAGCCTCACTGAGGAAGCTCCCAGGCTAGTAGGGCAGACAGAGGAGGGCAGTTATAGGACAAGACAGGATATGATCGAGAGCCTTCATTGCACAGATCAGTGTTGCTAGGGTTTCAATGAGGAAAGCTTCTTATCAGGAGGGGAGTCCCCAAGTCCTAGAAGAGAAGGCATTTGAAATGGGCCCTGAAGAATGAATAGAATTGAGACAGAGTGGGTATTCGCGATCAGTCCCCCTCAGACTTTTACTGGAAATATGCTTTATATGAGGGGCTGAGGGCACAAAGATTAAAATAAAATAATAGTAGTAGTAGTTTATTAGAGAAAACCACTTTGGTGGAGGACATGGGTGCAAATTAATTGCTACGATACGATGTATTAACTGGTGTCACAGAACTCTGGAAGCGATGAGGGGGGAAGAAATTAGTTCTGCCTGGGGAATTGAGAACACGTTTATGAAGGAAATGAACTTTGATCTGGACTTTGAATGATGAGTGGAATTTTACCAGATGGAAAAAGATGAGAAATATATTCCAGGCAGCAAGCACAACATATGACTAGACATGCAGACATGAAAGAGCATACTGTGTTTGGGAAGGGTGAGAACCTTCCATGCGGCTGGAGTGTGGGGGAGGGAAGTGAGGATGGAAACAGGGATCGATAGAGAAACTGTCTGGAAAGACATGCAGTGACTAATCTGGGAAACGCTGTGTGTGCCATGCTACGGAATTTGAACTTCATCCTGTAAGAAAGTGTTTTAAGTAAAGCAGTATAGTTTAGATCTTCATTTTCAGGAGTAGCGTGGTGATCGCAGGAGAGAGGTAATGCACAAGATATGGTGCAGGGGAGGTAAAGATAGGTCACCCCGAACAGAAGGGCTTGCGTGGGAATATGGCCTGGGACTGGGCAAGTTTGGAGGAAGTGGGAGAGAGCCCCGGAGGCTAGACTGACAAGTTGGCACCAAGTTCTGTGAGAGTCATCCATGTGGTATTTTAGGAAAATTGATCTGGAAAGGGTCTATAGAATAGGTAATCACGAAAAGACTCTAGGGCCTAAGGCACAAGCCTGTAGTGATATTCAGGCAAGAGATGCAGCGCACACTACCGGTCATCAACCCACTATCTGTTCTGTCCCTGCTTCTTCCTTCCCAACTGAGTCCTGGTTTTGGTCCATTTATCCTTTCTCCTCCTCCCAACTGTGATCATCAGAAGAGGAGGACTATGCCCTGCCCAGAGAGTGCATCTGCTCAAGGATGAGTCCATATGGTCCGTTTCTAGCCAAGGAGATGCAAAGAAAATCTTCTAGGGGCCTTCGGGAAATTTTTTTTTTTTTTTTTTGTAAAAAGGAAACACAGAAAAAGGCACTCTCTTCTTCTGCTGAAAACTGTCCCCATGTGCTACTTGGAGCTGCCATGCCATCACTTTGCTGTGATAAAAGGGACAAGTCTGTGGACAAAGCAAACATTCAAGTGGCCTGATTTCTTGATATTGTCATTGAGCCACTGATTTAAACAAACCTGGTAGTGACTTCCCTTGAGAACTCCTAAAGATGAGCCAGTTTGGGAGAAAAGTTAATAAACCAGATTTTATATATTCTTATTCAGAGGATGGCTACAGATAAAAGTTCAGGGTTGGCATCCTCAGAAATGAGACCAAAAGCCAAAAGTTGCTTGTGCTGTTTTTTGTTTTTTGTTGTTGTTGTTTTTTTTTTTTTACTTTGGGCCTGGAGGAATTCTTAGATTATAAATGCTTGCTCTTTACTACATTTTCTATTGTTAATTATTCATGTCTTCATAAATATAATTAATGCAATTTATATCAATAACAATGACTAACACATAACATAACAAGCGATTTCTTATTTGGGAAATTTTATTAACGCTTTCACAATAATAACATTGGCGAAAGGATTCTGCTGTTACTTCAAGTCACAGAAATGTGTCCCTGTGCACAAGGGCAGAGAAGCACAGACCTGGGCTCAAACACCTGTTCCTCCATGAGGCTACCACATGGCCCTGGCTGGTGGCTTCATTACCATGAACCTCACTTAGATGAAATTTTAAATGAGTTTTATAAAACTTGCTCTGTAGGTTTTGTGCTTGGTTATAATAATTACTCTACGCATCCACATTTTTAGAGTTGTACTGACCTTTGTTCACAAAATTGTCAGTTATACATTATGGCTACTGATCTTTGATTTCCATTTTAGTCTTCCTTCAACCAAGGTCACTGCTATCATGAGACCCCTCAGGTCCCAGGAAGGAGGAGTTGCAGACCTGCTGAGTTCAAGGACATGGACAAGGCCATTTAATTGTCTGACAGGGTCACTGCCTCAAAAGCACAGACCTAACCCTCTTACTTTCTCTCTCTCTCATTGCAGAATGAGCTTTCCGAGAACTGGACAATTCCTTTTTTCAGGTTCTGCAGTCAGCCTGTGGAAAGGCTGGGGTAGAGTGGTATAATTAGACCCACGGCAGACGTGGGCTATGTATGACAAGTGTTCCTGTTCAGCCTGCCAGAGAGTCCACTGTTGGGATCCTGAAATGTCTGCAACTCAGATATATATTTTTATTTCTACTTCCCATTGTTCTTCATATGCATACCTCCCGCAGGAAGCTCACTAGAAGGAGCCAATCAGGCCAACATAGGATTTGGGCATTCCTTGCTGTGGAATTGACTAGTCTCACATTAAGGTCCCCCCAAATCTTAATTAACATTCGTGCATCCTAACAGTCAGCAAATATTTATCCAGTACCTACTGTGTGTCAAGCCCTGATTTATGCTATAACAAATATTTTGGGTTTTTTTTTTTGAGATTTTATTTATTTATTTGAGAGACAGAATGAGACAGTGTGTGTGTGAGATTGAGAGAGAGAGCACACAAGCAGGTGGAGAGGCGGTAGGAGAAGCAGACTGCCTGCCACACAGGGAGCTTGATGTGGGTCTTGATCCCTGGACTCTGGGATCATGACCTGAGCTGAAGGGAGATGCTTAAATGACTGAACCACCCTTCAGTTTTGTTTAAATAGAGTTTTTTATTTTGAGAGAGATAAGTCAGTGCCCTTAGAAACCCTTTAATCCATCACCATTCAGAAGTGTTCACTTACTGGACCATCAACAAAGCTAAAATGAAGTTCTAGGTCTACAAATTTATGAAGATAGAATCTCAGTAATCAGTAGTAGACTGGGAAGGAGCACTGTGACCCTCTCCATACATAATGTCAGAGATTAAGAACTCTAAAATAAAAGGACCACACCTTGCTGACTCAGCTGGGTCTACCAGGTGGCTGGTAAGGCAGCTGTCTCACCCACACATGGTTTCCAAGACCAGGTACAAGAGCTCTGCTCTCCTTCCATGAGCATGGCCCCAGTGACTGGCGGGGTTCGGTATATTTTGACTAGACATCAATCTTATCCCTGGATAATTTGAACACTTGGGCTCATTCCTTTTTCATTCAGTGACCATGTATTCCTAGTTAGGACATGTTGTGCTTTGCCTTTTATTGTGTGTGTGAGAGTAGCTTGATAATTACGGATGTCGGTTTCCATTTGACATTTGGGAACAAAGATGTTTCCACTTCACTTGTGAAACTCAACATTTTGCTTTTATGGCAATAAATTCAATGTGTAAACTCTCAAATATATCAGAAATATTTGGTCATTAAATAACTCACTTTTTTTTTTTTAAATAACCATTCCCCACTGGGGAGGAAGGGGTAGAATAGATTGTTTGTTTTCCTTTTCCTGGGAGTAGCCCAGTAAAAAAAGAGAGAGAGAGAGAGAGATACCAGGAATATACTCATGCGTGGAAAAACTTCAACATTTATCTCTCAACTCACACTCCATACTTTCTGGGTGGACTTGGGTTTGCCTGCCTTCCTCTATTACACACACACACACACACACACACACACACACAGCTTGAGCTTGGATGAGTAGAGAAAGGTAAGACTGAGAAATTTTCTGATTTATTTGAGTATGCTCTCTGTCCATCTGTGCTCTTCTTCCTCATTAAAAAAAAAAAAGCACCAGTATATAAATGTTGTAACCACTAGATAAAAATTAACAAATTTAATAAATGCAAATCTCAGTGTAAACTCCATTAGCATCGACATATTCTAAGCTAAGTAGGATTCTTTGCATTTTGGGGGCAGGGTTTCATACCGAATATCGATATTTAGGAACACTTTTTGGGAAACTGTACAGTAGCAAATCTGCTCCAATAATTTATAGAAAATTTGTATTTCTATACGATTTTAACATGTTCCTCTGGTCTTCCAGGTCCCGGATGAGCAAGCTGTGGTCTCAGGGGCCTGGCTTACCCACCACTCCCTCTCCTGGCCTTCTCTGGAGGCACACTGGCTTTCTGCATTTCTAACTCACCAAACTGGCCCCCACCTCAGGTTCTCTGCAATTGCTGCCCCCCTTGCCTGCACCCCTTTGCCCTCAGACCTTCTCAGGGCCAGTCCTTCCTCCGTGTGATATTGCCTCCTCAGGCAGCCTTCCCTGCACACACTTTCTAACACAGTGCTGGCCGGTACACATACCAGGGGAGAGAGATGTGAGTCATACATGTACCTGTAAATATTCTTTTAAAAAGAAAAAAAAATATTTTATTTATCAAGAGAGAGAGAAACAGAGAGCACCTGTGTGTGCGAGGAGTAGGGACAGAGGGAGATTCTTAAGCAGGCTCCATGCTGAGTACAGAGGCCAGCGACATGGGGCTCCATTCCATGACCCTGAGATCATGACCTGAGCTGATCACTTAACCGACTGAGCCACCCAGCTGACCCAATAACTATAAATATTCTAGTAGCCACATAAAATTTTTAAAAGAAATTAACTGTCACATTTTAACTTAATCCAATATATTTAAAGCATCATTTCAACATACTATAAGTGTACAAAAGTTAATGAGATATTTTACTTTTTTTTTCTTATACTAAGTCTTTGAAATTGCCATCTTTCTTACCTGGCAACTGAAGTTGGACTAGCTGAATTCTCAGGAGCCCCATGTGACTAGTAGCTGCTCTACTGGACAGCATCGACCCAAGTGAACCCCCACCTCCGCTCACTCTCATCACATGACCCCTGATGGGTCATTATCATAACACTTACTGGTGTTTGGAATAATCTTGTTTATTTCCTTGCATGTTGTCTTCTGCCCTCCCATCCTCTATCTACTCCTGCCCTGAAATGAAACGTCTAAAGGACCAGGAGCTTCAGTTTGTTTTTTTGTTGTTGTTGTATCCACAGAGCTTGACGTATGGCCCGTTTTCAATAAATGGTTACTGAAAATTAAATGAATAAGAAACTAGTGTTTTGTTCAAACAATGCATCTGTGTGTGGCTTTTGCTTCTAAAAAGTCTTCCCTCTCTCATGCTGTGTTTCGGTTAGATGGAGTAATTACCGCCACACGTGTGCTCCTCTCCTTCCGAGTCTTCATCCAAGTCCTGCTGTAACTGCTCTTGCCTGGTCTGTATCCCACTGTATAGGGCTTCATCACAAAGAGAAAGCACTTCTGCTCTACCTTTAAACTACTTTCAAGTTAGCCTTCAACTCACAGCACGCAGAGAAAAGGAGGCCAACATCTGGACTTTTTTCTTCTTTCCCTTCCTAGCCGTTACAGGATTATGGCAAATGTGGTCAGGCTGTAACTTCTATGTATTGTACTGTAAGCCAATGGAAGGAAAACAGGATCTGTGATCAGTTGTGGCCTTGGAAACTGCCTGGAGGCCTGGGATTTCCCTCCATTGTTGCTCTAGAGGTGACCCAGTCTTGCCTGCCACTGGAGCGCTGTGTGGCAGTGGTCAAAGGTTCCAGATCTACCTGCGCTCATTTCCTCCATCTGTAAAAGGACAATCGCAATTATTTCTTATTTCCAGAAGAAGACGCAGAAAGAATGACCGCAGAATATCTTATGCCCAGTGAGAAATATTGCTGCCGGTCGTACAAAGCAGTGGGCATTGACTCAGTACCTAACATTCTGTTCTAAATGCAGGTATCACAATAAACAAATGTTAGTCTTGGAGGGTGGGTCAGTATTACTGGCAAACAGTAAAAAGTAGGCGGGGCTTGAAAAGCGCTCCTACTCTGTCTACAGCAAGCAAAATTTGTAAAAAGAAAAGTTTCTGCAGATTTGCTTTGGCATTTAATTACGTTAGCATTGGGCTGCTCCTGGATGAAGCAGAGGGAAGAGAAAACTGACCTGATTTTGCCCTCCCCACCCTCCCTTCTCTGCTTTCCCTCCCCCAGGGTGTCTTTGGAATTATACTCCATTATAAACCTGGTTCTGGTTTAGCTGCAAAGCCAACAAAAGGGTTGTAAAATTAAAGAATGCTGAGTTTTCAATTCAGAATTCATTCATTCATTTAAAAAAAAATGGATCATGCACCTGCTATGTATGCAAAAAGTGGAAGTGCAAAAATGAATTAGGCCTTCTGGGGGTGGGGGGGCTACTGTTTTAGCAGATGACACATTCATTAAGCAACAATTTCTGTGATTAAATTTTCAATTACAATCGTGGTAAGAGCCTTGAAGGAGAAGAGCCAGGTGGTGTGAGAAGATTGGAGTCCTGACTTCGTCCATCCTGTCAAGGTGAACTTTTGTTCTGAAATACAGGTAGGGTTTCATGCATGAAGGGGGTTGGGGAGTGTTTTAGGCAGAGGGAACAGCAGGTATCAATGCGCTGAGGCAGGAGGAACCTGGTGTGGTCAAGAGAAAGAGCAGTGAGGAAGGGAGTGATGGGCCCAGAGGGCTCCCCAGTGAGGAGCTAAGAAAGCATCAGGACCCACGGTCCGCCTAGGGTCTCCCTGACTATTACTGACTGAATGTTCCTCTCCGTTCATTTACCTGACACTTCCATATTTAACACCAACCTGTTATGTGAATCCCCCCCAAACTTGTGACTTTCTTGGGGGCCATTAGTAGAGAGACACATTGCTCTATTCCTGTCTGGAGGATCCCGGTGCTGAGTCATCTGCTGTAGTAGCAGACAAGGAGCAGCAGGGGGCGGAAAGCATTCCCTTGTGTTCGCTTTGGGAGATGGCTAGCACCATGGTGAAGACCTTGCTACCTATCGTGTTGAATGAGGACTGAGCAGATGTGGCTGCTACCTGGGTTGGAGGCCACAGCCTCTCTCATCTTCACTGAGCGTTACAAAAGCAAACAGCACTTAGTTTATTAGGTGTGATTTAATCCACTCTTAATTAAACCAGGAAGCATTACTAATCTGTCTTAATGAAGCTGTGACAGTCACATGATGGTTTAAAAAAAAAAAAAGGCCATTTGAGAGGATACTTCTCTAAACCTGGTAGCAGGAAGCGAGAAATGTCATTTTCCACTCTCTTTCAGGATTGCTTGAAACTGGAATGATAGCTGAGAAGAGACCCTAAGAGAGGGTCTGTTGTATGGACCATTGTTGTTGGAGAGTTGTTAATGCTATTAATAGGAAGATAAGGCACCTTCCTCCTGAATGAAGTCAGATGCAGTCTCATCAGGTTTATGCTAAACTTCTGGCGGCTAGGTTTCCAACCCATGATAAATAATGATACCTCTGGGGAACACAGGAAAACAGACAAGGCTACTCATTACTACAAATTGGTCATGGACTGCGTGGTATTAACCTCACGCTGCTCGTGTCTTTCTGATTGCTGCAGGTGGAAGTCTCACGCTTGCCACGAGTCAGATCAGATAATTAGCAGATGTCACCAGTGCCAATCTGCTGATGTTTAAAAATGGAACAAGTGAATCAGCAAACTATTTAGGAAGGTAAAGCTGTGCCAATCATTCTGTCATCAAAAGCCCTGTACGGACAGTGTGGTCTGTGTGTCATCAGCATTCCTCAGCATGACCATGAGAAAGAAAAGGGAAGCCTATAGTTCAAGCATAACTATGACCATTGACTGCGTTTATAAATACCATGTTATGGAGGTATAAACAAATTTCAAAGCAATATTTAAAATGAGTCACTCGGGCAATGCTTCCCTGTTACTCTCATCATGGGTTATTCAGCAAATGGCACTGTTGAAAGTGAGGTAGGATCTCTTTTTTCTGGAAGCACACACTTAAAATAGAATACAAATATGCATGAGTCTAAGAAACATGTAACGAATGAATATACATGAAACCAATAGAGAAAGTCCAAACACAGGCACAGTTAAAATAAGAAAGGATGGCTTGATTTAGGGGAAGTTAATGGCCATACTCTCCATGTGACAGGCACTGTGCTGGGTGCCTTGGAGCCCTACTACACGTATACTTCAAAGCAACCCTGTACAGCTGTACAATCATCTCCATCTTTTTGACAGACTTGGGGGAGTGGAGGAGTTTGCGTAGCAAGCAGCAGGCTCAGATGTGGAGACAGATCTTGTCTGACTCTACCATGGACCCTTGTTGATGTTGATCCCCCAGCATCTCGCTCCTCTTGTATCAGCATACTTCTTTCCTTTGGGGCGTTTGGCTTCTCGTCCATTGTAGGTAGATCCAGAGGGAGCCTTTGGCTAGAATCTTTCTGTGGCAAGGATCTGAAGGGAAGGTCTTCTAGGATCTAAGGCTGGTCAACTAGACTTTCTCTCTTCAATAGTGAGGTAAGGAGGGAAGAAACTGTCCCTGCCAGGAGTCCCTGTCCTGGTTCCTGTCCCACCTCTACACCTGCTTCTCTAGACTTCCCTTGGTCTGATGTGTCGTGCTCACCAGTATCCATACAATAAGCTGAACCAGAGCTGTATTTCAAATACTGAAATAAATTCACAAGTAAAAGATCAGGTAGATGTCCTTTTCATAAATAGAACAATATGCAGATCAAAACAACATTGATCTTTACTTTCATTGGGATCCTTATTATTACATGAATTCAATGTATGGACTTTGTAACATCTATGTAATAATAGCTCATCTTCTATGTAGATTAGAACTGTTTTCTTAGACTATCATTTGCACTGTTTTCTAGCAAGACCCCTTCCCTTTGTAAATCAAAAGTAAACTCCAGCTTTTGTGTTCAGATTAGGCCAATTCAGAATTAGGCCAATTCAGTAACTGCTTTTACACTAGTCCTTATCAGGGGCCATGAGCTATGCTAAACTCTTCACAAAGAGTAATTGTGCATAGTATATGTTATTATTCCCATCTCACACATGAAGAAGCCAAGGCTTGGAGAAGCTAAGTGACTTTCAAATAGTAACATATCTAAGAAACCATGAAACAGACCCTTGAACCTGGCCTGTCCGAGCCCAGGACTTCACATACTCCTGCAAGGTTGGTCTGCTCTGGTACTCTGTGGAAAGCTTCCATTTCTGCTCCCCACTCGAACCCTTCAAGGTGGCCTTCATTGTCCCTAGTCACAGACCAGAAAATTAGGAATAAGAGAAGTGCCTCGCTGCGGTTCACGAAGATAAGAACTGATTCAGTTTGCCTTGGAGAGGTCTCTGCCACTCTGAACAATATTGAAAATTAATCACTTGAGCAAAGCTTCCCTGTTACTGTCACTGAGCTACTCCCCGGGAGGTTTCGTGGTATGCAGATTAAGTAAAAAGCACAGTAAAAAAAAAAAAAAAAAACAGTCATAGCATGCTTATAAAATGATTCCAATCCTCCAAGTGTATTGCACAGTTCCAAGAACCAGGGCACTTTTATGAACCAGCTGGATTCTTTTAAACCAGTAGGACTCTATAGTGGATAGATTAATCCATTTGTGCTGAGTCACTGGAGCCAACCCATTTAAACATCAGTTTTCATCTAGTCATCTTTGGCAAAATACAGAATTCTGGAGTGAAAAGGGTATTAAGAGATGACTTAGTTCATGATTTTGTTTGTTTGTTTGTTTTTAATCCCAGTGGGGAATTAAAGGACCAAACAGGTTGGGAGACTTGCCCCAGGGACCAGAGGTTCTGAGTTGCAAGCTGGGAAAACAAGGGTACCTGTCTCTAGATTCTCAGGTGAGCGTTCTTTCCACAACAATGTATTTCCTCCCCTGGGTACTATTTAAAGTTACAGCACAAACTAACTTAAGAACAAGTCAGGAGCCTGATCAGCTAATCAAGTTTCCTCAAGTTTCAGTTCTTTCAAAAGCACTTTTTATGCAAGGGCATTTGTCTCCGGAGCAGCTTCTAAGTCCACAGATGAGATGATGTTTAGGGTTGCCTCGTTTGGAGCGTGACTCCTTCACGGTTAATGGAATTTTAGCAGATGATAAGATAGCATGTTGGTGGTGGGGGGAAGACATGTGGCTGCCCACTCATGCTTCTACCTCTCAGCATTCTTTCATTTACAAGGTATTCCCCTGGTGCTCAACTCCCTAAGGGATCCATCACCCCCTCTCCCCCCAACTCTTCCTGCTCAATAACCTTGAGGAGACTTTGATTGGCAGTTTGCTTCGGTGTTCCCATACAGTATGTGGAGCTCCCACTTCCGCCCCTAAAATACACTTCCTCAGCCCCCGTGTTCCACGGATCTCATTTCCCATTCAGCTTACTCACATTGCGTTGGGAGTTTCCTCAGTCGCTAAAGGACCCTGTCTTTGTTCTTTTCCTTGTATAACATATGGCACTGTGACAATCAAATGCTGAGGATGGAGGGAAAGGAGCATGACACGAGGCCAGAAGACAGACTCAGCATCAAAATTCAGTCTTTTTATTAAAAAAAAAAAAAAAAAAAAAAAAAAAAAGGAATGCTGTTAAATATATCAGGTGAAAGGAAAGAAAGACTGCACGCCATTTTCTCTGGAGCATTCCTTCCAAAGTGGGAGCCTGTGAAGTGCAGGATGGATGGGGACTTGGACTTACCAGCTGGGGCTGCATGTGCTCCTTAGACCAGTGACACAGGTGCAGCAGCTGAATGGGGAGCTCCCCAGGTGAGGGTCCACTGGCGGGAATTTGCTGATGCTGTAACATAGACAGTTCCAAGTGTCTAGCCTGGCATTCTTCTCCCTCCTTCCCTGCCCAGTTCTGATGAACATCCAGTCCTTTGACTGTTCTGGCTCTTCCTCCACACTGTTCCTAACCATCACACAGGAGATACCATGGTTAGATGGCACTGGCCTGCTCCTGGGTAGGACAGCCTCAGGCTTTAAGCCCAGCCTGCGAGAAGCTTAGAATTGGAATTTTGGGATGATGACTTTTGCCCAGATGCTTCCCAATAGCATTCACCAGGGACTGGACACAACTGATTTGCAACTTAGCTCCGGGATCGAAAGTTACTTGGGTTTCCATATTGACATTGGATCCCAGGGCCCGTGTTGAGCCAAGAATTCTGAAACTGGGTTTTGGGGGCTGACTTGGTTCTCTGAGGCCTTCTAAGGACCTTGAATCTGGGAGCTCAGCTTCAAAGAGTAGCCCTGGGAGGGGTCTAAATTCAGTGGTGAGAGAGGGGGCCATGCTTGTCATGCCAGTTGATGTGGGACTGATTGTTAAGTGTCCAGATGTTTTCTTAATGCCTGGGGTAAAAAGCCTGTGAGATCAGGTTACAGACAAGATGTAAAGGAACTCATCCAAGTTCATGTAGCAAGGGAATAGCAAAGATGCAGATGATGCCACATTCAAGCTTCTCGCATGACAGCACATTCGTTCCATGGATTTCCAAAAATAAGTGTAAATAAGCCAACTCTGTTCTCAACATGAAAATATTAACCTTTTCACATGAATAGGCCTTGTATCCCCAATTAGGTTCCTGTCAGGTCCTAAATCTAATATTGTATTCTCTTGTTGCAAACAAGAAGTATTTTCTCCAGAAATGCTGATATTATAACGGCAAAGTGGTTTCAAGGATATGTTTTCAGCACTGTCCACCTTGTAACTTGTTCTCCATTTTTCAACTTCAAAAAATTACCATGTCAGTACCTGCTCATTGCAAAAAGACATGGTATGTAAAATAATTGCCTCCCTATCTCAGCTCCACTCCATTTGTTCAAAATAATCAATTGTCCGTTAAGCAGTCTTCCACATCTATTTCCATGTTCATCCAAGCGTAGTCAGATGTACGGAGAGATAGTCTTTCGCTTTCTTATTTTTAAAGCAAGAAAAATAGCATTGTTATCCCATATGCAGTCCTCAGTGTCTTTGTTTACACCCTGTGATGTATATCACACATATTTTCCCATGTTAGTAAATATAAGTTTATCCATTCTTGCTCAGAGAATTCTTTTAGCTACTAGGTGAGTAATAGTTCCTCTAATGAGTGAATTGAAATTTACGCAATTATTCCCATATTCAAAGATGTGCAAGTTCCCACAGTCTTCTAAATAACTTCCAGTTTGATCCACATGCTGTGTGACCTCTTCACACTTCCATGCCTGCTTTTACACCTAGGGTCAATTCATTGTCTAAAATACGGTCATTTACTCTTTGGGCAAACACCTCCGAAACTCTAGGGAATTTGTTTTCTGTGAATTAAAATCACCACATTAAGATATCTCTTCTATTCCGTAACTAAGGTCAGAGAATGTCTTTTTCGTACACTAAGATCTTTTAGGTAATGTGTAGTATACAGAGTATATGAAAATGGAAAACTCTGAGTTTACAAGGGAATCATACATCTTGTGTGATCGTTTCATGTGTTTGGAGTGTATGATTTCCATTCCACTTTACTTGCAACAACAACAAGGATTTGAGGCTGTTTTTGGTTTTCTTGGCTTTTCAGAATTGTTAAGCTGTCAAAAAACGTTAAGCTCTGTGAGAAAGAAACTAAGCTCAAGTTTTTCTAGTTCTCTAATGCATCCCTAGCACAGAGCATGGTGTCTGATGTGCATAGCAGGGGCTGTATCTATATTAGTTGAGTGAATGAAAATCCGCTCAGAAATTTCGCATAGTCTGAAACTCACTGTGTTTTGTCAGGAACAATTCATGTCCTAATCCACATTGTAGTTCTCCTCTTCTTAATGACCACAGGGGTCTTAGTTGCCTGAGCTCAATTAACCCCTGACTCAACTGGAAGTCTCCTGGGGACTGACCACAAGTGAGCCGGAAGCAGAGGCACACATTCAGATACCAGCTGAGAATACAACTTCCAGAATAATCTAGAGGGGTAGGTGGTTTAAAAGCTGAAGCTCTCAGGGTATCATTAGTTTCAAGGCCGTAAACATAGGCTTCTGTTGGTTAAATCAAGCATGATGTAGTGGAGTACTATGCTGCCATTAAAAATGATGTGTGAGAACACGGAGTGGCATGAGCAAACAGAATATGCAGTTTCGTGGAGAGTATGATCCCATTTTGGTTACAGAAAATAAGTAGGTGTCTAGTGTAAAGATATAAAACCTGAGGATGTAGGCTAAAATGTTGATGGTATTTCTAGATGGAAGTGATTGAAAGTTCTAAGAAGTTTTTCTTCTCTTTGCTTATCTTTCTGTCAAAAAATTTGTAGAAGAAAAACAAGCCCTGGAAAAAACTGTTGCCGCATCACTCTTATTTGCCATCTTATGAAATCATAGCAGTTGTTTTCTTTTACCTAAAATGCTTTTGACAAAATAATGCTTGGGAAAGAAAGACGGAGGAGTGATCTATGTCCCCAAACCCGGAGGACTGGCAAGTAAGATTCTGATTACTAAAGGAACTGGTAAACAGGCCAGGTAAAATTTCCCTCCACAGAAATGTTGATAACTGTGATCTAACTTGTTATTATGCTAGTAAGTTCTAGTTGCAGAAAAATAGGTGTCATTAGAAGAGTATTTCACAATTGTGAAGTAGTTTCCTTCAAAAAACTGACAGGTTTTGGGGAGAAACATCTTATTTGCTTAGAAATCTCCCACTGGCACAAAGGAGCGCTATGCAGAGCCCACAAATATATTTTGCAGTGATTTGAGATTACATGTGTCTCAAGCGGGACGAGTATACTTGACGCTAAGTGGCATTCCCCGGACCAGCCACCAGGTCCTTGTATTGCTTCAGTATCCACTGTCCTCACTGTTTGCACGAGTAACCAAACCTTGAGTTGTTCCTTTCTTCCTGGTCCTTACGTGCTGGGAAATGTTATATCCTGGAACATCTGGTTTGGCTTTAAGTGTTAGATTAGCCCTAAATGGTGACACTTTATTGGAGAGGGCAGGAGAGCAGCTAGGAAGAATGTTCTGTGCTTCTGCAGCTCTTGCTTCGGTGACCAAATTCAGTTAAAGGCTTGGTGAACATCCATGCCTCTGGTCTCGTCCTGGCACACGGACATAGCACAGTTCTGGCACAGGAGAGCTTCTCAGTCAGTATTTGTTAAATGAATACATTTGCTGTAGAGATGTTTCATATAATATCACATTACCAATTCAGACTTCCAGTCTCCCCTAGCCTATTTGCTTCATGCAAATGCACTAAAATTGAGCCACTTCTTTGGGTGGTTCCTGGAGAATTCTGCCTAGAAAGGTTTCAAGTTTTTCTTGATCTCCTTAATTCTGTTAGCAAAATAAAAATGAATTAACCCAAGTCAACACAACACACATGCACATGAACTTTTGCAGTTAAACAATCTTCCAACATTATAATTCTTATAAAAAGGCAGACACACACACACACACATTAAGTAGCGCTTAGACATAAATAGCAGAACTCTAGAGTCTGTGATAATCTCTTAGTTTATTGGGAGATTTTTATAATGTCTGAACTCACTAAAATAATTCTCTTTGTTCTCCTCCTCCTCCTCTACTTTCTCACTCTTTCAAAACAACTAATAAATAGAACTATACTTAGAGAAGGTGGGAAAAGGAGACAAGTAGAAATGTTCTATTATTAAGCATCTGTTGTATGCCAAGCATCATGGCAGGCATTTTACATATAATGTTTCTTTTAATCCTCACAAAACCCTTTACCAACACTATTTTAGTAACACTATTTTATGCCTCAGGGAACAGAATAAAAGAGGAGAGGAGACTTGCATAAACTCAATCAGCTATGAAATGAGCTAGCCAGGGACCCAAGTCCTTTCGTCTTAAAAGCTTGAAGTCTTCACTATGCCAATGATGTAGACATCTTCCTGCTCCCTAAGTGTGGTCTCCTTGGAAGATTCTTGGTGACTCAAAAGCCTCATTTAACCAGTGCTTTCCTTAGCCTCTTCCTCCTCTCTGTCCGTGGTGTCTAATTTTGAGCAAGTGGCCCTGGAGCTTGAGCAATAAAATCCTGTGGTACGGGAGGCCACATGGGTTGATGAAACCCTTGTCTGGGTCAGTGTCTCACTTGGTTCCCTTCCTCTTTTCACTTTCAGGTCCCAGCCCGTGTCTGTGTCCTTTGCATAAGGAACAGGTGGCCTCCCACGCTCCCATAGGATGATAGTGCACTGTGTTTATGGTAGTTCGTCTCATGATGTACAGTACATTTTTTATGGCACCAAGGATCAGCAGGAACTTGAGTTCTGTACATAGAGGAGCAAGATCTCTCCCACGAGGGCTGGCACACTCTGGGCATTTCCTTTAGTCTGGTGGCATTTTTATGTGTGTTCCTAACAGATGTCCTAGGTTTAGATAACTTGTTTATTTTTCAATTGAACTTCCTAATTGTTCTTCTGGTACAAATGAATCTGGATGAGATGATGATGTCAGGGTACATCGGGCTATTCTTTTATGCCTTTTTTGCCAATATATTATGAACTTTTACCCATCTATTTACTGGAGAGCTAAGATGGTGGTACTTACTGATATATTCACTGGGTGTCTGCAAAAATATACAGTGTTTCTGCTTTTTTATGTTCCTGATACTCAGAGGCCCCACAATCTGAAAAGGGAAATGTGACCTCTCTCATGGCTCATGACCATCTTCATCTTCATCTTGTTTTAGTCAAACAAACTGTGGACCTCAGGGCCATTCTTTCATGGGTAAAGAGGGTGCAGTCCTATTTTTTCTATTGTATCCACATTTACATAGGGATGTTACAGAACTGATATTGTGCAGCATATGCTCTTCTGTACCTTACATTACTCACTTAAATAAATAAAATAAATTAAATTAATTTAATAAAATAAAACAAATATTTTATTTTTTAATTTTATTTATTTATTTTAAAAATAAAATAAATTAAAATTTTTTAAAAATGTGGAATGCTTCACGAATTTGCTTGTTGTCTTTACACAGGGGCCATCCTAATCCTGTTGGTATTGTTCTAATTTAGTATATGTGCTAGAGAAACAAGCACCTCAATACATTTTATAACTATTTCCCCCATCTCAATATTTCCCCAGAGCACAATTCTTTTAGGCTGTGTACTATTCCCTCTCAGGATATGACAATTTATTTAACGAATCTCCTATCATTAGAAATTGTTTCCAATTTCTCCTCATTTAAAAAAAATGCTAGAGCTAAATTTTTGTGTGTGGATTGTTTTACATCGCCATTCTGATTATAAATTTTTATAAGTATGGAATTGCTGGGTAAGGGGTCCACACTTTTGAGATTCTGAGATATTGTGAAAAGTGTGATTACGTCAGCTTTTACTCTCCCCACCAGTTTTATTTCCCTTCCATCCATGTTGACCTCATATCCGAGCACATGATTTGGGCTCACTTCGAAGCTGGGAACATTTTGTGCTCATTTTCTCCACTCTGCTGAACACCTACTTCTGTAACTTCCCCCAAACAAGCTTTTGTGGAGTCATAATGACTATGTGTCTTTCATTTCATTACTAAATATCTGTACTGAAAGTTAGATGATCCTATCAGTGTCAAATGAATTGTTTACAGCTCTTTGGGAAGCCTGGTAACATGCTAGAGAGATACTATGGTTGTTTGTAGATAAGTTTTCTCCTCCAAATAATTTTATTCTTCTATAGCACGAATGCTGTACTCTTCTTCAGATAAAGTGAATTAAACAAGACATACAGTATTATGTTTTGGGATATATATATATGTATATATATAGATATAGATACACACACACACATGCATACATACACTCAGGATTCATCAGTAATGGTTTTAGACTTGTTTTTTTCATCAGGAAATATATTGTATCGATCTTACTAAACCCATCCATCAGCTGGGATGCCTCTGCCTTTAAGTACAATACCAAGTCATTTCTTTGTACTGGAATTCTTGTCTCTCCTTTATTTCTTGGCCAGGTTAAAGAAATTCAGATAATATTGGTATTGGGAATGTAGTTAGACAAGTGTACCCAGGCACCGGGTTACTATAAAAACATAGGTGTTTGGCATCCGACTAAAAAAGTAAGTCTTCTCATTTGGTGCATACACAATGTTCTGAATGGCTATTATGATTAATTAACTTTTCCATGTTGATGTAGGAAGTTTTACTAGCTCTTAGAAAACTAGCTCTGACTAGCTTTTAGTCTGATCACATACAGAGAACAAGTGAAGTGAAAATGGAAAAAGCCAAGCAACTAATCTTTTAAGGACACACAGTGATTTTTTTTTTTTTTTAAGGCATCTCGATCTAGTTAATACATTGTTACTTCTCTTCCTGAATGGGATATTATTCTGTATGGGAATTGCGAATATACATTTGAATATTAACTTTTCAAGTGCTATATTTGCTACTGTTTGTTCATCTGGTTCAATCTCTGCTACAAATAATCCTTTTTTGACTCTTCCTGGAGGTCTGGCTTGGGAGTTCTTCAACTTTAGCTGTGCCATTGTGTTAGGGGAGAACCTAACCTCACAGGACTTGATTTTTCACTCAGTTAAAAACTCAGTTCTACCTACGCAATGGGGTTTAATGCTAGTGGACCGAGGGGGAGTTTCACAAAGATAAACACTTCAATTTTGTAAGCACAAACCAACAATACGTTTGTTATCCAATTCTCACGACACTGTTGCAACTGTTTGACAGATGGTAAAATAGGCTTAACGAGGCTAAGTCTCTAACTCAAGGTCACGCAACTAAGAGGTGGCAATTGGGATATTGCAGTCCGACTCCTTGTAACTCCAAAGCTGCGTCCATTCCACCACGGGACACTTCTGAACCTTTTCTCACAACCATTTATGCTGTTGTTCTATGAGAGGCCATGGAAGAAATCTCGGGTAAACAAGAGAATGCAGCGCTCCTCTCTCATAGTCATTTCACCCTATGTTTCTGGAAGTACTTCCTTGCCAAGAAGTGGCAGCCTTCAGCAGCACACCTGATTCTCCCCCTTTCAAACCTAATTTGAAGAAGAAGCAGAGCCTGAATGTAGGGTAATTTTGCTTTTCATTCCACACAGGTACTTTTTGCCAGTATCCCTTAAGTACAAGACATAGAAAAGTGAGAAACTTGAGGAAAATTAAAAATAGCACAAACATTCATGCTCACATATATGTACCTCCTCAGCACACATGGAAAACACATTTGTCTCGTGTGGCACCATCAGCGGTCGCAAGGACAATGAATAAAAGTGGTCTGTTTTTAAATTCAGACACTCTAAAATTTACCCATGGCTTGTTAGGAATGTTGGAAACATGATGTGTCCTTGTGGGTTGAACAATGGCAAAAACATACGGGCATTCAAAAGAGTATTTCTTTAGCCATGGACTCTCTTTAATATTCTGGGCAAATTGCTCATTTTTCTATATTTTAAAATAGTTTTGGGAAACATTACAAAGACTATTTTTAAGTTAAATATTACTGTCAGGAATATATTTCTTATAGCTGCTGGTACTTGGTTGCATGTCCCCAGCAAGAGAGATTTCAGATACAGTACTTCCTAAATGGGTCCTGATGGGCTAATACTCCAAGTTTTCCCGAGATAACAGTGTTTACTCTGTGCTAAGCAGAGGGCTAAATACTTTCGTTTTCACACAACACCCCTTTGAGACAGATAATATTATTGTACTCAAGTTTCAGATGAGACAACTGAGACCCAAAGGAGGTCAAGGGACTTGCTCACTAGTGTGGAAGGGAAATCGTGGAACTGGGGTTCAAACCCTGGTGGTGGGAGGGTCAGCATCCGGGTACTTAAATGTCAGGCTACACAGCTCAGGGACAGCCAGGCTACTGTCTGGGAAGTTGATTTTTCAGTGAATAGTGGTTCAAAGTGACAGAAAGGTTCTAACCAAGGCTTTATAGATCACCTTCAGCAATACATTGAGAGCATAATGACCAAAGGAATAAAAAAAGAAGAACCCTGCTTAGGATCCAGGCCTGAGCTGAGGACAGTGAACTCCTGAAGACCGACTAGGATTGAGAGGCCCTCTGAGGAACCATTTCTGGCACACAGCCAAGGAAGAAGAGGGGGGGGGGGGTCTCTAGCTGGAAAATTGCTTCAGGCTTCCTGAAAGGTTCACATTGTGAGAAGGATGACTTTTGGACACCATTCTGTCCTTGGAGTCCATGCCTAGGGTTTCAAATGATTCTTGACTTTGGCTTCTGGCAGAGGCAAAGCTGAGCAGCAAACTCTCTTTCCCCCCAGCAGGGATCTTTCCCACGCACCGTCCTGCCATATGGGGGCACACCCACGTGGTGCTCCAGAGTTTTTCCCTTTAAAAACATGCAGGGGTTCAAGGTTCCTTGGTCTTGCCTGGCCTGTCCCCTGGGTGGGGCTGTTTGCTTCTCAAAGCAAAATGGCTGCTATCTTTAGGAAGCTCATCTCAGGCAGGCAAAGATCCTTTATTTAGAGGCTGATCATTAAGGCCATAATTGGATCAGGTCTGTGTGCCAGTCACCCTGACATATTTATAGGGTGTGATTTCCCCAGGTCTGTCCCCTTCCATTGTCCGGGTCACAGGGAAAGTAAGAGAAAAGGAGATTACCTTGTGGGATATTCCTTAGTGGTGATTTGCCCACTATACATTTTAGCATCGGCTAGGATGTGGAGTCTTCACCAAAAAAAAAAAGGAAGAAAATAAAAAGTAGAATTTGTGTGGGGATCAAGTACAGTCAGTCCTTTCTGGTTTGCTATTTCTTCTGTGCTAATTTAAGGATTCTCTGGATTATGTATGTGCTTTTTTTTTAATTTATTTTGTTTTAATCCAAGGTTTGTTTCAGTTTGTGGCTATTTTTTATTTTATTGTTTTATTATTTCTTTCATAGGATTATTTTTACTTAGAAGAACCACCATGGACAAAGATTCTTTATAATAAGTTTTGTGTCGGGATTAGTACAACTCAGAAAACTTGACCTAGATCCTACCTACTCCCAGACACTGAGCCGTAGGACCCAGGATGAGTCACATAACTTTTGCATTTGTAAAATGTGTTGTGTTATATCAATGTTTTCCAGCATGTCTTGGAAATCCCAGTTACCTGGGAAGTGTTTTAAAATGAGATGCCTGTTACAGAGCGGAGGTGGGTGCAAGATGATGGAATTATTCTATATCTCGGTTATGATGATGATTGCATGGCTGCATGTGTTTATCAAATTCTGAAAATTTCACACTAAGAAGCATGAATTTTACACTCTGTGGGTTATTTTTATTTTGAAGTTTAAAAATAAACTCTTAAATTCCCTGAGTATTAACATATTTAAAAACAATGCTTGGGCTCCACCCTGAACCAACTACTTACTGAAGGTTATCTCTTCCTCTAACCATCTCTGTGCTTGTGAATCTAATGGGAACCAACAGACTGGTCCTGCTATAATGATCCCAGGTTCAGGTGTTTGTCAGCTCTAGTCGTGACGTCAGGAGTAACCTCAGTGACAGAGCAGTGCGGGTGCCTGCAGCCCTAGCATGTCTGGACAGGCCACTTAAATCACATGGGTAATGGAGGAAAAAACATGTGGCTAAGCTCTGTTTAATACTCAATTAGAGCATCCTTTGTGATCACTGAGCCGATAACGTGAGAACAGCCAACTTCCGATCCCATATTAGAAGTCAGTGTCAAGATAGAGGATCTTGAACTTAGACCTGTGTATTAATGAAAACTATTGATTTTTTTCATAGCATTCAAAGAAACAATGCTCTGGAATGAGTGTGACACCAATCACAGGCAGTAAGTGTCCAGCAGAAAAAGGACTTGCCAAGTTGAACGATGTGGATTTTAAGAGAGAAGAGAATATATCATTAGGGCTGACTGATATTTTAAGCCCCATGTCAGCCTCTGAGAGGATTCCACCCTGATATTAAATATATATATATGAAACCCTTTGAATTAAAAGCCTTTACTGATAGCATTGGGAATACACTAGACTATGAGCAGGAAAATGAAATGTTGAAAATATTTTGCCTTGTTTAAAAGTCATGAAGAATGTCATAGAATGTGTTTTAGAATGTGTCTTATCCAAAACACACTTCCTTAGGACCCTCCCTCACTAGCAGACCCTTCTGAAGCTGAGGGCTTAAGTGACTACAGTTCGAGAGTGTAGCCTGGCTATTACTAATGGGACTGTGTCAGGCAGCAAGGTCAGCTTGATGGGGGATACTGAATTTGGTACCACCAAGATGGCTCTAAGGGGGAAACTGGATCGCAAGGTGGCAGAGGAAGGGGGCTGCAGCTGTGGATGGCCGGCCAAAGCCATGGGCAAATCCAGAATCAGAAGGAAGTAGTAACTACAAGTAGTAAAAACAGCAGCAGCAACAATAATAATCATAGCTAATGCTTAGGAAATGCTTCTGTGCCAAGCATCAGACTCATCCCAGCTGCTGGGAAAAATCACTGTCTTGATAATTAAGTGAGGAAACCAAGACAAATATGATCGCTTTCCTAGGGTCACACGGCTGGTGAGTGGCACAGCTGGGAGGCATCCCAGGTAAGACAATTCTCAGGCTAGTTCATGAAATCTCCAGGAGTGCTCTTCTGCTTCTTAGGAAGCCCAGGGGGCAGCTGCAGTGAGGAGAATGGGCAGGATGTCCGGGAACAGCTGACCCATGAGGCACAGGGGAGCAAAGAGAAAGGGTAGAGCAATGGCCCCATTCCTGAGAACTCGTGGGTTTCCTGCTGCAGTCTGCTTGTGACTTTGCTGTGCTTGGTGGGAAGTCTAAATTTTACATAATCCTGTCCTCCTTGCCTTTATGAAGAACTAGTTTCATAAGAATCTTTGTTCCTTGAAATCAAAGAATGCTAAGCTAGAATGAAGACATATCTTAGGGGAGGATGTGATCGGATGACATTTCTTATGTAGACATTAGGGCAGAGAGAATTATCTTGACTCTTTCTGGTTGTAATACTGTTTTTCAAGCTTTTGAGGTTTAGGAAGATGAGTACTTGCAGTTCATTAAGGAAACATCTTATCAAGGAAAACTCCACAAGAGGATACTGGGCAGCTGAGCAAGCTTAGAATTTAGTATATTACTCAGTGAAATGACGGCTGTTGAACCTAGTTTCTTAAATGTTTTCTTTTAGGACCTTGGCCCCAATTACTTTAATGGAATTATTTATCGGTTTCTCAAAGGTTTTAGCTGCCCCGAGGTCCCTCACACCACTCATTCTTTTCTGTGATGTGAGACACCATTTATAAGGGCTGTGTGATTTTGTGACTCAGAGTAAGAAATATATATTTGATCTTTGTCCTAAGTTATGTTAAATAGGTGACTTTTTTGGAAAGCATCTAAGGATGGAGACTGGTTGCCTGGGGAAACAACCTTGAGATTTCTCAAGGGTTGGAACATTCCACGCCCTCCCCAACCTCAAGGGAGGAAAGAGGGCTGGAAATTGAGTTTAGTCTCCAGTGGTCAACAGTTTAATGGGTCATGCCTGTGTAATTAGGTCTGCACAAAAACCCCCAAAGGATGGGGTTCAGGGCATTCCTGGGTTGGTGAACACATGGAGATGTGAAGAGAATGACCTATTGGGAGAAGACATGGAATCTCTTTCCCCCTACCCTGCCCTGCACATCTCACCATCTCATTGTTCTGGAGTTATCCTTTTATTATAATCCAGTGAGCTAGTAAGGAAAATGTTTGTCTGGTTGCTGTGAGCCATGCTAGCAAATCAGTAGAACCCAAGGAGGGGCTTATCAGAACCCCTAGTCTACAGCCAGTTGGTTAGAAGCACAAGTGACAACCTGGACTTTTGATTGGTGTCCAAGTCTCTGTGTGTGTGTGTCCGTGTGTGTGTGTTTGAGAGAGAGAGAGAGAGAGAGAGCGTGCAGTATTGTGGACCAAGTCCTTAACCTATGGGATCTGATGCTATCTCTAGATACATAGTGTCAGAACTGAGTTAGACTATAAAGATCCACATGTTGTCATTGGATCAGACTGCTGCTCTCCTTAAGAATAAAGAATTGGACTCTTAAATAGTGTGCTGGGAATCCTAAACTTTTATGAGGCAGCTGTCCTATTGTGGAACCAAAATGAGCTGGCAACCTCAATCAGTCGTTTGTGTCTTCCAGGGAAGAGCAGACTAGGGGACCGTGCAGGAGCCCAGGAGCAGGCACACTAGGAGAGAGCTTTTCTCTCTGATGCTCCTACGGAGGTCAGCCCAGCAGACCACAGAAGCACCCAGGAGGGAAGGTGCTCAAATGAGATGGGAAGCCGGCCACTGTGCAAATTTCAAAGCTGTTGGGGTGGGGGGTGGGGGGGCGGTACGTCCTTAGTGTTCAGGGACTTTGAAAGATGGCTCCGTTTTTGTTTTTGTTTTTCGATTATACTAAAGCATACCAGCAAGGAAAAGATCCGCTGTGGCTCACCTGTTGGTTTATTCTGCTCTCTTGTGATTTCCCTGAGGGCTTTATTATTACTGCATGATTTTAGCTCTTCGATCCCCTGAAGAGGGGTTCGGGAACTGCTAACCTTTCCCTCTAATCTTTCCTTAGTGTTCTTTCTGAGTTGAGCCATGAGGACTTTCTGTATGAGGCTGAAAAATAGTGAAGCAAGCAAGCAGCTCCAGCCAGTGTAACATGGCCTCAGAGCTGTTGCTAGGCAGGGCATTTTAATATATGAGCATCAGCCTGGGTTGCCAGGTTGGCACCAAGTCATAGGTTACCTCACCTGTCCTCCTGGTTAATCTTGTTATGTTAATGGGTGCGATTTCCCCCACTGTGGAGACTCAATGTTCTTGGCACCTGTTCAGAGCCCTACAGCTTGACTCAGAGGTGTATAAGAACTTGTCCAGAACTTCGTTATTACCAGTCAAAGCTGCAGGCACTCCCTGACCAGTGAGTGGTCCCAGATCCACAAGAATATGCCCACAGGTGGACCGTGCAGGACTCACTCCAGGAAAGCAGCCTTGGAAGAAAGGGAGGGACTTCCGGGAATTCCTTTTGGTCCACGGAACATACTTAACAGTTTTTATGACTTCTTTGTGGTTCTTTTCCTTTCCTAGTGGAAGTATACGTTTTCACATGTGCATGGTGCCCTGAATGTGACATCCTAGCTAAAGCATTATCACATTCCTGTGCATCTGAAGAAGCTTCCTTCTGTAACAGGAACGAGTCATAGCACACTTCTGGAACACCTAGTCGAACCAGTGCGTTATGTGAGAGGGCTGGAGAGCCAGATTTAGGGACCCCCTTAATTATGTGGATGAAACAGCTCCCAATAACAATAACAAGTATATATTGGGTAATCTTTACCTTTGAAGGGTGGTGGGCCTCACTGAGCAATTCCATTCTGCTGGAAAGCCTGGGATTTGCCATTACCTCTTCTAGAGGTGGTCTACCAAGTGCCAGAAAAATCCATTATTATTATTATTCTTGGCCTCATTTGTAATCTGCAAGGTGCCTCGCAGAAAACTCACCTGTTAAAAAAGCTTTATTTTCAGATTTAGACAAAAAGAATAAAGACAGTTTGAAGCCTATTTTTGAATTGTGTTGAAAAGTCAGATCATTACTAAAACTTTGAAAAGAGTTTTTATCAGATGAAAAAAAAAAAAAAAAGGAGCTGAGTGAGTAAGAGAGGCAGAGTTCTTTTTTGTTAACTATCCAAGGACTTTATTCCTCCGGAGATGGGTTAGAATCCCAGCTTTGCCTTTTCAGCCACAGCTCTCCAGGTGATTTACTCACGCTCTAAAAAGCTACTTCACAGACCGAATGGGAACACATCTGGAACCTGACCAGCCTAGCCTGGCAGATAGTGCCCTGCTGGTGGGTAGTGGTCCTGCCCAGTCTTTTCTGTTAGAAGATTTTAGCCATTCTTCTAGAAAGCATTGCAGATTCTGTTTCTAGATTTTTCTTTCCATGAGAGCCACTACAAACCAGAAGAGAATAAGACCTTTCAACCCTTTACATTAGGAGTACTTAAAATAAACTTAACATAATAAAACTCCACCACCCTCTTTTATTTTTCCCATTACGCGCTCTCCTGTCAAAGTTATGGGAACTGTATCAGGATAAAGGCACACACTCAAAGTCCTGGAATTTGTTGTTTCCCAAAATACCTTTGAAGAGGGAATTTGTGGGAAGCCTATGCGAATGGCCATGGTTATAGACTCATGACATCACTGAACAAGAATCATGGTCATTCTGGGCCACTCCCCAGTACATCATTCCTATCATATTTGAGTGATAGCCATTTAACTAGAACACAGATGATCAATATATTCATACCTATGGAAATGTGCATGTCTATTAAAATCTTTGGGTGTGTCTGCTTTTGTTTAAAAACATATTAGTTCACTTTTTGAAAAAAAAAAAAAAAGCTGTTTTCCTCTGTGTCCCCTGAGCCACCTGCACGTCCCCTTCAAGTACCTGATTGACTCAGTACTAACCCCGATTCTAATGTATCTCTCACTAGCTTCTACGCTGATCAAAAGCACTGGGTTTAACTTCTCAGTTACTTCTTTTACTAAATGTACAAGCTTGGGCACTATTCAGCCACCTTAGCCTCTGTTTCTTTTTTTCATCTGTAAAAAGGTGACAATACTAGCATTCATTCTCTGTCATAGGTGTTTTTGGTGAAGATTTAAATGAGAATAGAGAGTTTAGTATGGTGCCTGGCAGATAGAGTCCTATAGTCATCACTGTTATTATTATTGTGATGTCAGTATCTAGCATGACTGTTGACTGAAATGAGACTCAAAACGTTTTTAAAAATGGATTTATTGTGGTTACACCGAGTCGTGCTTATCTAGCTCTCTGCTAGCTCTGTGCTTTGATGTTACAGGGCTGAATGTGGCTGGAGAAGAGTAACAACCGTGTTGACGGGCTTCACTTTACATTCCTGACCCTTAATCTCAAGTGGGCACTTCACCCTGCCCAGCGCTCATACTGGGACTCAGTCATCCTCTTACTCGTGGAGGTGAGTGGTTCATACTTTCTTCTCGAGCCTTGAGCCTCCCCCTTCTTACTCTTAACTAATAGTCATGCTTCTATTTCAATGAGGAAAAAAAAAGATGCAATCAGAGGAGGTTGCCCCCATCTACCCCATACCTGTTCCTCTTCTAGAAGCCCATGTGTTCTATATTTTGCCCTAGAACCATGGAGGGACTGCTGTGTCCTTGGCTGAAACCACCCCCTTCTCTCAAACACATTAACCACCACCACCACCCCTCCCTTGCTCACTTGAGCACATTTCTCTAGCATTCTCCCTTCTCTGCATCATTGATTTTTCTCTTTTTACTGATTATTGTCATTCCAGTACAGGTATTTTATTTTTTTCTCCCACCTTTGAAGATCTTATTTTGACTTTTCTTTGGACCTTCTTTGCTCCTTCGATGACACCCCATCTCTCTCCTTCCCTTTAGTGCGAAGCTCCATGAAAGTGTGGACCATATCAGCTATCTTTGGTTTCTGTTCTCAGCCTCCTTTTGCTGATTACTTAACCTCTAAATGTTAGAGAACCTCAGGATTCAGACTATACATCTCTTTTCTTCACTATCTATACTCTCCTCGTATGTCCTTCCTGGTCAACTCTGGGAACCAGCAAAGTCAACTTCACCTAGTAGGGGGTTAGAAATGGCCCACCCCAGACTTGCTGAATCAGAATCTGCATTTAACAAGATCCCCATGTGCTCTGTTGCACTTTAATATCTAGGATCACCTCAGGTGAGCCTGTCTGATGGCTTTAAGTGGCATGTATTTGATAAGTTGACTCCTGGATTTGTACCGCGAGCTAAGAATCTCCAGTGAAATACAAACTCATTCACCCAACTACCAACTTTTCCTCATGGATGTTTTATAGTCATTCCCAACTTAACCTGTCCAAAACTGAGCTCCGATATTCCCACTAAAACTGTTTCTGCAGTGTTAGTCCCTCTCTTCATTAATCAGGACTCCATTCTTTCATTGCTCAGGTAGAAATCCTTGGAACTGTTCTTGCTTCTTTCCAATATCTGTCAGCAGTCCTGTCAACTCTACATTTTCAGTGTAGTCCCAAGGTGATCATTCTCATCCCCTGCCATCTTGGAAACCCTGCTTCCACCCTTCCTCTAGTGTACCTTGAACACATTTTAGCAGTTTATGCCCCTCCTTTGTGCAAATCCTTCCAGCATTCCCACTTGACCATAGGGTATGACCCATGAGACCCCACATGGTCTGTTTCCCCCACTACCTCTACTATATTCTCCTGCGAATTTTCTCTTTATTTGACTGCTCTCCAACCTCATGGCCTGTTTCCCTGTTCCTCAAACTCGGCCGGCATGCTCATGCCTGAGGGCCTTTTTGTACTTTCCGTTCTCTCTGCCTGAATGCTCTTCTCCCAGATATCAGTGTAGCTCCAACCCTTTCTCCCTCCCTTCAAACCTCTACTCTAAAGTCACCTTCTGCTGAGGTTTTTCCTGGCCTTGCTCCCTACAGTCTTAGTCTCAACACCCTTCCTCCACTAGACCCCCTTTCCCTTATTTATGTAGTCATTTATCTATTACCAAATCTAATATTTTCCCTCTCTCCTTTGCTCTCTGTATTAGAGTTCTCCAGAGAAACAGTACCAGTAGGAAATGTATGGATATAGAGAAAAAGATTTATTATGAGTGGTTGGCTTACATGTTTATGGAGCTTAAGTAATTCCTTGGTCTGCCATCTACAAGCTAGAGGCCCAGGGAAGCTGGTGGTGTAAGCCCAGTCCAAGCCCAAAGGCCTGAGGACCAAGGGAATCATTGTTGTAAATCCCAGTCTGAGTCTGAAGGTCTGAGAACCAGGAGCTCTGTTGCCTGAGACAAGAGAAGATGGATGGCCCAGCTCAAGCAAAGAGAAAGCAAATTTTCCCTTTCCTTGCCATTTTGTTTTATTGGGGCCCTCATTGGACACATGATGCCCACTCACACTGATGTGGGTGATCTTTTCTCAGTCCACCAATTCAAATGCTAATCTCTTCTGAAAACATCCTCACAGACACACCCAAAATTAACAATTTATCATCTATCTGGGTATCCCTTAGGCAAGTCAAGTTAACACAAAAAATTAGCCATCTCTCTCTCTAGATGATATAGATGTAGACACAGATACACATATTTGTTTGCTTCTGGGCTTTTATCATGTTCCACTGGTTTTATTTGTCAGCATTTTTGAAAATGCCACATTGCTTTAATTACTGCAGGTTTATGGTAACTCTGTTCTTCTTTGACATTGGAATTAGCTTTTCTTTTTTATTTTCTTTTTTTAAAATTCTTTTGTCAGAGAGAGAGCGCACAAGCATTGGAAGCAGCAGGCAGAGAGAGAAGCAGGCTCCCTGCTAAGCAAGGAGCTCCATGAGGACTTGATCCCATGACCTGGGATCTGGGTCTGAGCCAAAGGCAGACCCTTAACTGATTGTGCCACCCAGGCGCCCTGGAATTAGCTTTCCTTGTCCCTTTGCTGTTTCATACACATTTTAGAATCTGTTTCTTGAGGTCCATAAAAAATTTTGCCAGCATTTTGGTTGAAATTAAATTGAATGTATTTATTAACTTAGGGAGAGTCAACATCCTTTTTACATTCAAATTTCCTGTGCATGAAATGGCATTTGTCTTTATTTAGGTCTCCTTTAATTATGGTTTAATAAAAGCTTTATATTTTCTCTTAACAGTCAGGCAGCTTTGTTATGTTTATTTCTAGGTAGCATATTTTTTAATGTAGATGTTACATGTGAATTCTTTAATGATATTTTTTTCTTTGGGGGTGATTTTTAGAGTTACAGAAAAGTTGTAAAGATAATACAGAAAATTTATATATACTCCTCATTCAGTTTCAGATTCCACTAAGTGTTATCATCTCCCATTACTGCGGTATGTTTGTCCAAGCTAATAAATCAACATTGGTACAATACTATTAACTACACTCCAAACTGTATTTGAATTTTCCCTGTTCTTCTACTCATGTCCTTTCTCTTTCCAGAGTGCCATCCAGGATTCCATATCACATTCAGTTGTCATGTTTCCTTAGTCTTCTCTGGGTGAGACAATTTCTCAGCCTTTCCTTATTTTCATAACATTGACAGTTTAAAAGAATATTAGATATTTTGTAGAATATCCTTCAGTGTGGGTGTGTGGCTATTTTTCTCAAAATGAAATTGGGGTTATAGATTTGGGGGGAAATAGCACAGAGGTGACGTGTGCTTTCTCATTACATCATAGTGCAGCATGCCTGCTAGCCAAATGACATCGATGGTGACCTTCACCTGATCACTTGGTTAACATCTACATTTTATTCAGTTTTTTAAAAGATTTTTAAATTTACATATTTATTTGACAGAGAGAGAGAGAGAGAGCAGGGGGAGTAGCAGGCAGAGGGAGAAGGGGGCTACCTGCTGAGTGGAAAACTCAATGTGGTGTTTGATCCCAGGACCCTGGGATCATTACCTGAGCTGAAGGCAGATGCTTAACCAACTGAGCCACTCAGGTGCCCCATTTTATTCATTTTTATCTTGGCTTTTTTATTTTTTATATTTTTGGATGTTTTGTTTTTTGTTTTGTTTTTATCTTTTTAAAAAGTAAAGTCCCTAATTTCAATCTTTTTTTGACAGTAGGCATTCAGTAAATACTTGCTGGATGAATGGATTTTTTTCTTTTTTTGTTTTGTATTTACTATTAAATATATTTAATAGTATATAAAATATTCAATAAAATGTCAAACATTTCACATGAATGTAAGACACAGGAAGTCGTCATAGTTGATAGTTGATCAGTTGGTCCAGTATGTTAATAGAAGTGGCTTAAATTAAACAAAAACAAAGCCAAAATGCCAATGGGAAGCACACCAAAATCTTAAGACACAAATCAAATATTATTAAGAAACACTAGGTATATTTTAAGTATCGTATCTTATTTTCACAGAAGTAAAATGAAGCTATTCTCATTCTTGACATCTTGAGAAAAAAAAATGTTTATTGGATGACTCAGACCATACCCAATGTGTGCTATTCAAAAGCCAAGCATGAATGTAGAATTTGAATTGGATACCACTAGTTTCATCTCTCAGCCTTCTCTCCCCTCTGGCTGTGCTCCTGGCGTATGTACACACGTGTTCTTCCCTTAGTGTGCCTTTCCTTATCTTCCTTTTGTTTGCAATCCTCCAACCCTCTTCTTGAACACGCCCCTTCCTATCCTCATTTCTTCACATGACTAATACTTACTCAAACGAAAACCACTTCCTCCAAGATGACTTCCCTAAAACCCTTAGACGAGGTCAGGTGCTACCCGAATCCACTTGCCTGGGATCATCACTAGATTAGAATCTTGTTCACTGTTTAACTGTTAAACAAATGATTTGCTTATTATCTATAGTAAGGATCTTGTATATTGTGCCAAATACCAAAGGCCAACAGATGCCAAATTGCCAGGACCCCAAATGTTTATTTATAGTAAATAATCTTATGCATTATTTGGATTAAAACCAGTTGTCTCACCATGCTGCCTGATAGCAGCTTTGATACTGTGTATAGTTTTTTCATGCAGCATCTGTCTAATTTTGTAAGGAGAAAAGACTTCGGGGATCAAGATGTGTATGTGGTCAGACTGTATGTATCTTCATATTTAGCTCATTGTATCTAGTCTCTTCATGTCTGGAAACATTCTATTCCAGGTCTTTTTCATTATTCAATTCATTTATGGGGGTAATGTAAAGCTGGTCAATATTTTCTATCTTAAATAATCTAACACTTTAGGCAAAAAGATTTTAATCTCAGGATCAAATATTTTTTACCTCAGTATCTCCATATAAAATTAATTTGCTTAATGCATAAGTTGCATTATGACCATTCAAAAGAGTGTTATAATATAGTTATGAACTAAATATCTGAATATCATATCACATAGTTATGAACTGAATATCTCTTGATAGCTCAAAGAATGTTCAAAAGTGGTTTCAAGTATCCATATATTGGGTGTACGTTTTAAAATTGAAGCTGAAAGAAATAATTTTAAACCAACTATTGATCTCCCTTTTTTGTGTGTGTCCCAACTGGAGGAAGAAGTCTCCAGCTCCCACATAGGATTGGTGGGACTTGGAGAGTATATTCACCAGCAGTGCTTAGTTAACATAGGCATTTGAGATCAACTTTCAGATGTTACTCAGTTCACACAAGGGGCATCAGAACTTGAGAAATACTCTTACATTATCTGCAATTTTATTTTTATTTTTTTATCTTTTTTTGGCCGTTGTATCAGTCAGGATGGGCTAGGTAATGGTCTGATAACAGCAAAAAAGATTCAATGACATTACATAACAAAAATTCATTTCTTCCCCATAATCATTCTTAATGTATTTCTGAAGGGAGCTGTGCACTCTATGGTCTTTCAGGGATAAGAATCAAGGTAAAGGAAAAAGAAGTTGGTAAATGATGCAATTGCTCTTAATGCTTTCTTGTAAAATTTATATATGCCACTTCTCTTCACATTTTACTGATCAAAGTAAGAAAAATGGCCATCTTTTAGGTTAAAGGATACAGAAGCATGGAAGTTCAACTGTATCATGTATCCAGATGGGCAACAGGAATGTTTTGCAAAAGTTCATATATGGCATTATAACAGTGTTTAAAAAAAAACTCTGCTTTTTCCTTCTCTACACTCACAGCAATATGTATGGGGATTCTCTCCTCTAAATATACCGGGGTTTTCCCCACACCAAGCAATTCTTAAATTTTCCAGATAGAAACCCTGGGTGTCTTATAACTCAATTCTGACACTGCCTATGTGAATATAGGGTTAGATCTCACAGGGTAAGGGCTAAGTCCCAGAGGACTGCAGTCCCATCTACTCACTTCAGATGCCAATTGCAAAGCCAGGTGGTTACTTGTGTTTTTGACCAATCAGCTCTCAATTGGAGGTTTGACAACCTGCTCCTGGGATTCCATTAATTTGCTATAGGGCTAATAGAACTCAGGAAAACATTTTACTTTCTAGATTAGCAGTTGATTATAAAAGAATATAACTTAGAAGAAGCCAGATGAAAGAGAGTCACAGGGTAATATATGTGGAAAGGGAGAGGAGTTTCCATGCCCCTTCCAGGCACGATACCGTCTCAGCACCTCCATGTGTTCACCAGTGCTCTCTGAACCTGTAGTTCAGGGATTTTTATGAAGGCTTCATCACATAGGCAGGATTTATTGCCCATTAGTGATCAAGTCAATCTCCAGCCCCTTTCCCCTTCCTGAAGGTTGGGAGGTTTCAATCCTGTCATAGGGTTGGCTCCCCTGATAACAAATCCCAATCCTTTGGGGTTTTTCTAAAGTCACCTCATTAACATAAATGCAGGTGTGGTTGAAAGGAACTTGTTATGAATGACAAAAAGACACCTGTCTCATTTTTATTGCTCTGGAGCTATTTCAGGAGTAGAGGACAAAAAGTAAATATAACAAAATGTGCCCCTGTTGCTCTAATTACTTAGGAAATGCCAAGGGTTTGGGGAGCTGTGAGTCAGGAATGGGAATGAAAACCAAATATATATTATTAAAAAAATCATCACAAACAATAATAGAAAATTAGAACTGGTATAGGGGAGATTATCTATTCAAATGTAAATTTGAATAGATATCCATAAAGAAAGACAATATACCAGGTTGGTTTTTTTTTAAAAGCTTTATTCTGTTGAATGCCAGAAGATAAAGCTTAGTTGAATCTTAGAACCACTCCAGAGCATCTGCAGTTGAGGAAAGTTGAGTAGTGGGTTGAGGTGGAATTCTGTGGAGCATCAATGTTTGGATGAGCAAAGGAAGCAGTGAGGGAGACTGAAGAGAAAATGTATGAAAACTGGAAAACCAGAAGAGTTTGAGCCAGTATAACAGAAAATTTGCAGAAATAAGGAGTAGTTGGTGTCATGCAACAGAACAGTTGAAGAAGCTAAGGGCACCATGGAGGTCTTCGGTTAAATAAACATAGGACCTCAATGGACCTCAAATTCTGCCACTGTTCTAAGTTAATTGTTCTTCTCTCCAATCATACTCTTCCTCCTGCATTTTCTATTTTAATTTTTGGCATCTGGCCACCAAAGCTAGAAAGCCAAGAATAATTATATGCTTCTGCAACACCCACATCCACTCAATTTCATGCACATTTATATTCCTGAATATTTCTCAGATCCTACTCTTCTATCCATCTGCACCCCACAGCCCAAATTAAGGCCCTCATTAGCATTTGCCTGGACTATTTTATGACCTCCTACGCAGTCTCATTGCCTCTGGTCCTGTTCCTGTACATCCATCTGTATTGGTTATCTATGGCTGCATATCAAATTGTCCTAACGGTTGTGACTTAAAACAACAGTAAACACTTAAACCTCTCACAGCTCCTATGGATCAGGAATTCGGGAGAAGCTTAGCAGTGCTGTTCTGTCGGGAGGGTTTCTTATGAAGTCGTGGTCAGGTTGTTGTCTGTGGTTGCAGTTTTCTGAAAACTTGACTGGGGTTGAAAGTTCCACTTGCAAGGGGCCTCTTGCAAGTGGTTTGCTGGGTAGGGATTGCTGGTGGGAGACCTCAGTTTCTCTCTGGTAGTCCTCTCCACAGAGTGACTTGAATCACTTCATAGCCCAGCAGTTCACCTCCCACCAGAGCAATTAATACAGGCAGAGGCTGTAATTCCTTCTATGATCTGGCCTCAAAAATCACATGTTTTCATGTGTACTATATTCTGTTGGAGAGAGGAGACCACACAGGCCATGACAATCAGAAGGTGTGGGGAGTTTAGCTAATTACTCCATGGTATTGCTGCCTTGGTATCCATTCTGTGGTGAAGAGGCCTGCAGGGATCTTAAACTGACACCAGCTCCTCCCATGAACACATATAGCAGCAGCCCCCAAGTCACAAGCAAATCTAAGTTCCTGATAAGAATTCCCCAATAGCCCTCTTGATCAGCAGTCTCCCCTGCCTTTCAGTGCTTATATATCTTATATATACTAAGATAAGACCCTCGTGAGATTTAGCAAAACTCCACTCTTTTGGTTTAAATTAAACAATCTGGCCCTAGCCTGGAAACCCCAAGCACTCCACTCATGGATGCTAATAAAGGCATCTGCCCCAGGTCCTGCTTTTCTCTCTGTCTGCACTCTGCCTTGACCTCCCCATGGGTCCCTTAAGGCTGCAATGTACTTTCTCCAACACCTGAGATGAATAAACTTCTCTATTTAAATTTCTTTTATGGTCTGTTGTTGAATTGTGGCTCACCTTCCTGCTCCCTGTGCTTTACTTAACATATGTTAATAGCATCCAAGCGAAAGGCCAGTTCATCCAGATCATCTTGGAGTCTGCCTCCCTCCTCACGTCCTCCTCATTGCTTTCAGAGTGTGATCACTTAAATTTGCACATGATAGCTGAAAGTGGAAGTGGTACAGGTGCAGTGGGGTAGGGACGCTGCGAGGGATGGTGAGGGTTCAGCACAGTTGCAGGGAATGGAAAAAGAGGCACTCAGATTACTGGGACCAAGTGAGAGTTTTGCTGAATGGTGTTCTGAGTTCAGCTGAAGACCGTTGAGAGGTTAGCTGTAATAACAACAATCTGATTATTCAGACATTTTCTTTAGTATGCTGTACATTCTAGATGTGGGAGAATGGAGCACAGATTTTGGGTGTGATGAGGTATTGGAATTTAGCAGGAACATGCAGTAATAAGAAGGGTAGGTGGCTGGGAGTTGGATTGCTGATGAAGAATTGAAGTCATCTGCTGTGGTGCCAAGACTAGGTAGGGAAGTAAGTGAGTTGAAGAAACTGAGAAGTTGAGAGAAAATGGAGTTATCGGGAAGAATTAGGGTTATCGGGGGACCTGAAAGAGGTATAGGACACTAAAAGTAGATTTAAAGGTGTCAGTGGAAGTGAAATATTTCAAAAGATAGGAAAGAGATCAGAGTGGGCACTGGAGTTTAAGGTGTCACATTAGGACGGTCTGGCTTATAACATGTCCATGCTGTGGCCATGAATGTAGGTTGAAGAATGTAGAGTATTGGAAAAGTCATCCCTGTGGACACTGATGAATGTCAGTGGTTTTCAGTATGATAGAAGGACATGGAATAGAGAAGTAAGCTATAAGTAGAGTACCAGGATGTAAGTTAAATATCAGGCTGTTAGGGGCCAACAGTCTGAAACATAGAAGGCACAGTAGTCAGATGCCATCCAGATTTGTATGCAAATATGGAGGATAAGAGTTTGGAAAGAAGCGTTGAACAGCTGTGAGAATCCGGAGACCATCTTGTGGCCACATGGTTGACTAATGGCATTGCTCTTTGGCCAGACTCTCTGCTGATAGAGAGCAAGGAAAAATTATCATCTTTCACTCAAGGTTTTCTAGGGAGAGAGATTGTAACTTTGTGAAATCGATCCTTAAGATAAGAAGATGAAGTTGTCATTCTGTTCAGGTGTGTTTAGGTTGTATGTGTGCTTCTAAGAGAACTTAGTTGCCATGAAACAGGAATCTCAGAGAGTAGTTGAAAAATGCTGAAGAAAGAAAAGGTGGGAGAGTAGGCTGGTGAAAAGGATGTAGCACTGGGACATCTGAAGGTGAGAGCATGGGAAAACAGAGAAGAAAAAGCTCTCATTTTAGGCAGTGACATGCAGGGACAGGATTTCACACAAGGTGGAAATAACTGTCTTTGTGGTGTCAAATGAAATCTGGCATGACATTTTGGCAGAGGCACAGCAGAACTGACTTTGAGATTGTGAATTAGTGACATTAAAATTTGAGTGGAATATCTCTGATCGGGGTTGGGTGGGGGTGGGGGCAGTCTGAAAAGTTCCAGGTGAATCTTAGAGGACTCAACTTCAGGTTTCTAAGAGAAGAGAAACTCTCTCCTATTTAGAAAGGTACTGGCAGGTCAGGGAGCTGAGGAAAATTTCAGTCAATGGGCAAGTGGGTTTAAATCTGCATATGACCTGCGATCCAGTTAAGTAGATTGTACAATGTTAATTTTTAGGGTTTGATATTATACTATAGTTACATGAGATTTTTTACCATTGGAGGAAACTGAATGAAGAAGGGTACACAGGACTCTCTGTATTATTTTTTTATAATTGTATGAGAGTTAATAATTATCTCAAAATAAAAAAGTTAACAAAAAAGGAAGACGTAAGGTATGGTCTGAGGGGATCTAAGCCCCCAGAGGGAGGAAATGTAGAGCAGTATACATTGTGGTACCCAGTGGAAGTATATGGGTGACTGACGGAGATGGCTACATGATTTTTTCCAAAAGACTGGGGACTAGAGGAATCTCATTCAAATGTTTGAAGATATTATACATAAGAAGCTGATTTTAATTTCATTAAGTACAGAACCAAAGGTCCTTGTGGGCAGTCACTTTTTGCCTACTTGGGCAACTGCTGTATTTCCAACACTTAGGACAGTTGGTATTTGGTGTATATAGGTGCTCTTTGGTTGAATGAATGATCGAATGAATGATTGATTGAATGAATAATATCTCAGGAACTAAGATACTGTGGTCTAGGTTCTGAAGGGCTATTCATCTATTTATTCATGTTTTCCCAAAACTTAAGTTTACTTAATATGGCCTTTATTCTTTCAAAAAGAGATGAATAAATGACTTTTGAAACCCATCCTCGATATTTTAGAAAAATAATTGAAAAGAATTCATGTGGACAATTAGATTTTTCTTAAAAAGTAAAGGAGATACCCTCTTTTTATGGGGCTCTAGTGTTTCTAACTCTTTAGAGTTAGAAAGAACTCTTCTAAGTTCTTTAATAAAACTTCAACTTTATTGGGGCTCTAGTTGTTTCTAACTCTTTAGTGTTTCTAAGCTCTTTAATAAAACTTCAACTTCCTATTTAAAAGAGAAACCCACACAATTCTATCTAGAAATCTATGCCCTAACAACCTCTTAGCTCTTTAATGGGAGGATAAAAATAACAGCTGCTATTTATTGAGCACTTGTATGGCTTGGCATTGTGATAAATAATTACATACATCATTTTATTTAATTTTCTCAACAACCCTCTGCAGTTATTAGCTCTGTTTTACAAGTGAAGAAAATGAGACACGGAAAGGTTATGTAACCTTACATTCACATAGCTGAAATGTGGAGGAGTCGAGGTTTAGATACAGTCTGATTCCAAAGCCAGGACTTTGAAAAAAGTGTTTTTTCCTATTAAGGTATAAATTACATACAGAATAATTCATTACTTTAAGTGTCCAGCTCCATGAGTTTTGACTAATGCAGACAGTAGAGTAATTACCACTGCAATCAATCTGTAGATAATTCCATCACTCCAAAAAGTTTTCTCAAGCCCCTTTGTAGGTAGCCTCTCCTTCTACATCCATCCCTTAGAGACTACTGATCTATTCTCTGTCTCTATAGTTTTGCTTTTTTGGGGGAGGGGTGTCATATAAATGGAGTCATAGAATACACAACTTTTAAAGTTTAGCTTCTTTCACTTAACATAATGCCTATGTAAGCTTTCTCCATGTTGTCTCAGTAATTTTTTTCTTTCCATTGTTGAATCCATTGGATGAATGTATCTTGGTTTGCGCATCTGTTCACTAGTTGGACAGTTGAGTTACTTCTAGTTTTTAGCCCTTACGAATAGAGTGGTTATAAACACTCATGTTTAGGCTTTGTGTGAACATAGTTTTCATTTCTCTAAGGTGGGATTGGGAGTGGATTGCTGGCTCATATGGTCAGTTGTGTTTAATTTCATAAGAAAGACTGCACTTATGACCACCAAAGGGGTTCAAATCATTCTTCTGTAACTGTCCTGGAAGAAAGCTAATCAGGTCAGTATTAGGTCAGAGGCAGAAAGATTAAATACTGAACTCCAGAAACCTGGCATAAATCTTGTATCTTATTATACTGTGCCTCCTTCTATGGAGCAATATTAGAAGAATCAATACCCCATGGGTGTTTCATAAAACAAAATAGAAAATATATTGATGAAGCTTCCTGAATGGTGCATCTCTGTTGACCCCTGTCCCCCTGCTTGAAGGGTGGTCTGCTCAGTGAATAAATTTACATGATGTAACTGTTCATGAAAGGGTTGTCTGGCACAGGACATGAGGAAAGAATGTCATTCTGACAGAACATTTCATGACAGATTCTACAAGACTATGTTTATAGCTATTCTCTTTTCAATCATATTTCATATTTCCTGCCTGTCCTTTAATAAATTAAATAAAAATAAGAAATTAGATGTGATTATATAAAACAAAAATATCAAAGAAAATTAAAATAAAAATGATCATGAAAGAAATGATCATGAAAAGTAGTTATGGAAAAAGGAAAGGAGAAATAAAAATATAAAGTGATAAAAATAACTGGAAAAAATGAAACAAGAAAGAAAACAAACAATTCAAGAGTACAATGAATATACCTTATTTTTCTAAGCTGAAAAAATTAATAGGTTATTTTTAGGGATTCTAGGAGGTCAGGAACAAAGGCAGATTTTATTTTTATTGCAATAGAGAAACAGGGCAAGCTGAAAGTTTACCATGTCTTGTATTATTTTGACCTTTTGCCATACTTACCTTCTCCAAGACTTGAGATTCCTTGCAAGTAGTCTCAGGGTAGAGCTCCTCCAGCCTAAGACCAGGCAAAGAAATGACCCCTGACTTCATCTAGAAGATTCTGTTCACTTTTAATATTTCTCCCATTTTAAGGTGTCTGTGTTGCAGATACTATAATGTGTTCACTTAGAATTTGTTAAACTATGCCTCACATCCTACCTCGTTTGGCCTTTTTGCATTTTCAAATTTACCTGGGAATATAATCAGATATCAGAGTAGACATACTGCTTCTTGGTTTGAATGGAAGATTGTGACAGTCCACAGACTTCTGAGTCAAATAAATGTGGATTTAAAGTCTAGCTTCACCAATTAATACACTGTAGGCCTTGGTAATATGGAGCAGAGATCCTTCGAGGCCAGCTCAAATCAATAGCATATGGAGTAAAGATTGGCAAGAAGGTGAATTTCAGGGGAAAGCCAGAGGCAAAATCCACATGGTGCTGGGTCTTTTTGAGCTTGGCACTGGAGCTTTGTTGGATTTGGGCCAGCTCAAGAGTCCTTCTGGTTTGTGAACTTACCCTTTTGTGATTAATGTGGCTCTCGTCCATTCCCCAGGTCCACTCTAATTACCTCTCTGACTTCTCATTGAGTAAAATCAATGAGATCTCTCTCTACTTTCTACTCAATTTTGCTATGAATTAATAAATAATTTAAAATTAAACTAATATTTAATGTATTTATTTAAATTTAGTTTCTTAATTAAAATTAATTTATTTAAATTTATTTGAAATAATTAAAAATAAAAATTTGATTTATTTATTTAAATTAATAAATAATTTTTAATTTAAAAAATAAAGTCTATTTTAAAAAGTCCCTTAGCAAATAGAAAAAGCCAAACCAAACAAACATACTACCCCACTATTCAAGAGGCAGTAGAACTTCAAGGGTAAGAACAAGACCTCTGGTACCAGATTATCCGGATATGACCTTGACTCTGCTGTTTACTGGCTGCGAAATGTTGGGCACTTTCCTAACTTCTCTGTTCCTCATCGTCTTCATTTATAAAACAGAGTGCTTAAAGTATTGATGGTGGTTACCGTTGAGTAAGTATCTGTGAACAACTTGGAATTGTGCCATTGAAAATTTACCTGTTATTGTTATTTCCTTTCAGGATTGTTGTGAAAATTAAATGAGATGAATTAAGCAAAAGCACCCAGTATGCAGTATATTCACCACTGATGGACGCTTCCAAATGAACTGCCCGCCTGCAAACGTGGACCTTACACTCTGCTTTCAAGGGAACTCAGATTCAACAGCCACCTAGAATGTGCAATCACTGTGCCTTCATGGAAGAGAAATTGAAGAAATGAAAACCAAATAGAAATACGTGGTACTCAATTCCAGACAAAGACAATGATGACAGAATGAAGTGTTGTAGTCTTAGTTACTGCTTTGTTTCTTTTTTAAATATGAGACTTCAACTTCAAGACTTGGCCTTAGGATTAATAGCTCATAACTCCATGAGGAAACAAGTATAATGCCTTCTACTATTACTAAAGTATAAGCTCCTTTGGTGCAAAAATTGGAAAAGTCCCCCAAACAGCTTCTATGAATAGATGACAATATACTGGCAAATAGAAGAAGTGTCCACACATAAAAGGTATATGGTGGGCAAAGTGGGTCTGGGAGAATGAGAAAATTCTAACTTCTCTCCTTCCAATAAGCTGCCGTTAAAAAAAAAAAAATCTTAAAATTTTGCCAAGTCCCCAAATCAGTGATACTTGCTCAGTAAACCCTATAGATTTGAATTTGGTCTGAGAGTGTTCCCATTTCTGCACAGCCAGGGGTAAATCCATGTGTTACTCTAAACAGTCAGTAAAAGTATCTGTCAAAGACCCCTATGTCAAATGACTCAGAAATAGCCAAGGGCTTAGGACAAGGTCTAAGTATATGGAAGCCTATGTTACAATGTCCAGCTCTGGGCAGGCAATCCATCACTGAATCATGGGGTTCCTTCTCACTAAGTGCCACAGTCACAATTTGGAGGAGTCCTTGGAGGGTCTGAGGGGGTTGCTGCAAGATATATTATCATCAGACGCTCTCTGGCTTCCCAAACAAATTGACCTGTGTGTAAGTCTTAAGGCATACATCAGAATCTGAGCAGGACATTTCACTGCTAAAATACACCCTTCCTTGGGGGCCATACTGGAAGCTGCCCTTGCAATGTTATCAATCCCACTGCCTTCCTATTCAATGAAGCAGATGTTCCCACTCCCAAGGAGATCAACCATGTCTGTTCTTGGGCTTCCAGCCAGAAGACAGCAATGAAAACTAGAAAACTAGCCCTTCAGTATTGGAAAATTCCCCCACTGACACCTCTTCTTCCTGGCCCACACTGACTGAGGCCTCTGTGTCCCGGTAGAACTGAGGTCACATGGACTTGCCTCCAATTCTGATCTCGGGATCATTTGGTAATTTGTTTATTTATTTAAAGATTTTATTTATTTATTTGACACAGAGAGAGAGAGAGATCTCAAGTAGGCAGAATGGCAGGCAGAGAGAGAGGGAGAAGAAGGCTCCCCGCTGAGCAGAGAGCCGGGCATGGGGCTCCATCCTGGCATCCTGGGGATCATGACCTGAATTGAAGGAAGATGCTTAACTGACTGAGCCACCCAGGCACCCCACCATTTGGCAATTTAGAAGTCAGAGCCCTGGTTCAGCAGACTCAGATCTATCTCCCTCTGATAGCTCCTTTTGGGTAGATTCATCCATTAAACGACACTCAAAGTACCTCGGTAAGCTGAGCAGCGTCCCCAGTCTGAGAAACTGGTGTCTGCCATCACTGCTTATTTTCCCCAACCTGGCCTTCTCCTTCTTCACTCCCTGGACCAATGTCCCCTTACTGCTTACATGACGTTCTACCCCCAGACCTGGCAGGTCTTTTTGTACTCGTATTGTTGAACTCCATGGGAAGAGGTCTTGTAGAGGGGACACATAGGGCTTTCCCAGCCAAGATTGTTTCCACCTGGCAGTGTCATCACCTTCCAAAAGCCTTACACCCAGGGCATAGTTTATGATTTTAGATACCACCTTTACCTCTGCTTTGCCTGAGCTGCCAAGCCCTGCCTTTCCCACCCCAGCCCCTAATCTCAGCCCAGGTAGCCAGAGAGTCAGGCCTGCAGTGGGAGCGCCAGACTCCTCCATAACTAACCCTGGCATGGGAGAGAAGGGTGTCATGAAAACCCACCTTCAAGAAACTTGTGTTGGATTTCTATACTTAGCCAAATTTGTATTTTAACTGTGTCCATTTTTTTTTACCTTTATCAACACTGTATTTTTCTACTTTATTCAATACTACTGAGGTCCTGTCATAGACAAAGATCTCAGCTAGACCCTTTGGATAATACAAATATGGATAGAGTAGATATAGTGCTCTAGGAACTCGCTGGCTGGTGTTTTGAAAAGTTAAATAAAAACACAACTTTTTCTACATTGATAAGCTTTATTTGGAGGCTGATTTATTAGACCAGACTAGAGTTGAGGTAGACTATGAATCCAGCAGGTTTTTGAACACCCAAATTAATTTTCTATGCAGATAGAGAAGTTTTGGCACTACAAGGCCAGCTGAACTACACGAAGTCAATTATAAGTTGTCTGATTTTTATTCATTTAAACAGAAAAGTATTACCAGAATTTTGAAAAGGGAGAAATAATCCAGAAACAGGAAACTATGAAGAGGACAAAAAATTATACTGGGGAAAAGGGATGCGTGAAATTTTCAAGACTTTGAACTCTCTAGTGATGGATTGAGGTCTATTGATATACAAAGGAACCCTAGCTAAAGCAAACTACGCCGATTTAACAGTGAAGAACATAATAACTATGAATCACTAGAAGAAGCTCCTTTGTACTGGCCAGTCCCCTCATGGTAAAATGTTCTTCCAGCTTGTGCAGGCCTGACCCAATGCAGTTAGAACCAAGGTAGCAGTCTGTCCTTCCACACTACACTTAATCCCACCTACATCTTGGCTCACAGTCACTGAGGTGGGTCAGAGCTGACTGATGTGACATTATCTGCTTTATGTCGGTGTTTCTGGACTCTTCCATTCTCTGTTGGGATGAGCAGTGGGCTCTTTGTATTGATTCCAGTTCACAAAGAAAGGAACCGCCTGTGTCTCCCTGCTGAGACTGACCTCACCAATGTTTACTCATGAGACGGTGTGGGCAGGACTCCAACGTCCTTCTATTGCTTCTATTGCTTGTTTGTATGGGATAGTCCAGAATGTCCTTTTTTGACAAGAACATTACTCATGCTTTTCATCTCCCTGACGTAAATTCTGCCAATTCAGTGATCACTTGTATGAGTTGGTACTGAGCTCTCCTACACATTTTGGTCCCAGCCCCTAGTCTCCTGTGCCTTTTGCCACAGAAAATTTTTTAAAGCAGTGGTGAGTGTACTTCCCCTCTTGTCTCTGTCAGTAGCAAAACTGAACTTCAGCTTGACTTGTGAAGTTGGGGAGAATAACGTCTCATTTAATCACTTGTGATTTACACACACACACACACACAGAGAGAGAGAGAGAGAGAGAGAGAAAAGAAGCCAGATGTAGCATGCATTTATCTCTCTGGAGTTGACAGGTTTCAGTGATGATCTCAGCATGATGATATTTTACAAATAACACACATGACCTCCACCTCCTGAGACACTGCGACTGTGTGATTTATTATCCAGGACGGCCTCTCTCACCTGTTATTACTCTCTCTTTCAAGTTCGTCTCCACGAAGAAATTTCATTTTTAAGATATGCGATGCATAAAATTAAGAGCAGCAACTTTCACTTTTTATGCATGGGTTGGAGGTCTTCAGATGCCTGTGGCATCATGATTTCAGAGTGATTCCAGGAGAACTGGAAGGGGAAGGAGGAAGCCTAGCATACTGCCCAGAGCTGCGCTTTCTGCTCTGTGGCCTGCAAACTGCTGAGCAGGCCTCTGCACAGCTCCTACCTGAGGCCCTAGCTGGAGCTGCAGGTCAGGAGCTCAGATGCTACAGACAATTGGGTGGCTCAGTTGGTTGGGTGTCAGACTCTTGGTCTCAGCTCAGGTCATGATCTCAGGGTCATGAGATCAAGCCCAGGAGTTGGGAGTTGGGCTCCACGCTCAGTAGGGAGTTCATTTGGGATTCTCTCTGTCTCCCTCTCCTTCTTCCCCTCCCCCTGCTCTCTCTTTCTCTCTCTCAATAAACAAAATCTTAAGAAGAAAAAAAAGAGTTCAGACACAGAATGTTTTCCCAAGGAATAAACACACTGTTGTCATCACCCCAACTTTCAGCCAGGTAAGACAGAGGAATAAGGTGAATCTACTTCTCCCACGGTGGAAATGGTAATTGGAAATGTTAGCAATAGGGGATTGTTCAACTAGATTGTGGTATATATTCTTGGTGGACTATTACACAGGCTTTTAAAGGGAAAATTTAAAGACTGTGAAGTAACCTGGGAAATATTAGTAGTAAAATTTTGTATAAAAGTCAGAACGCCCAATTTTATCAAACTATGATTGCAGCAAATGGTGTAAAAATGGAAAAATGAGCACTTTGCTATACATCTGGAACTAGGCATTTTGTTTCTTTTTATATACTTAGAATATTTGGTACAGTTCAAGTGCATTGCTTTATAAAATGGAGCCTAGGTATGAATGATTGTACCATTATACATGTGATTTTTTTTTAAGTGGTGTGTTTGATAGAGAGGCAATATCCCTGAACAATGTAACCCCTTTCCATTTCTTATTTTCTTCTTCTTCTTTTTTTTAATCTCCAGAACCAGTGAGCAAAGTGACTTAATGAAGCCTCATAACTCTGCATAATTTATTTTTTATTTATTTATTTATTATTTATTTATTTATTTATTTATTTATTTTTTTAACTCTGCATAATTTAAAAGAGAATCTTCAAGTACAATCATAACAGATCAAAACTACTATACTAAAATTTTCATTAAAATAAAAAGAAAGTTTCATGTTCCTTTAAATAGTATTGATTTTTTAAAATAGGTTTTACTTTTTAAGAACAACTTCAGATTTACAGAAAAATTGGGAAGATAGTATAGAATAATTGGGAAGATAGTATCCTATAACTAGTTTTCCCTATTATTAATGTCCTACATTAACATGATTACAATCATAACAATGTTACAATTATCAAACTAATATTGATACATTATTATTAACTAAAGTTCATATTTCCTTAGTTCATATTCCTTTAGTTTTATTCATATTTCCTTAGCTTCATTCTTAGTTCCTTTGTTTTTACCTAGTATCTTTTTTCTGTTCTGGGATCCCATCCAGGATATCACATTATTTGTAGTTAGCTTGTCTCTTAGGCTGTCATGGCTGTGACAGTGACCTTGATTGTTTTTGAGGAGTACTGGTCACGTGTTTTTTAGAATGTTCCTCAAAGGGGATTTGTCTGATGTCTGTCTGGTGATTACTCTGGGGTTATGCATTTTTGGGGGGAAGGACCACAAAGTAAAGTGTCATTTTTACCACATCATATCAAGGGTACGTACTATTAACATGACTTATACTGCTGTTGTTAACCTTGATCACCTGGCTGAGATAGTGAAAGATCTTTTATTTTTTATTTATTTATTTTTAAAATATTTTATTTATTTATTTGACAGACAGAGATCACAAGTAGGCAGAGAGGCAGGCAGAGAGAGGGGAGGGGGGAAGCAGGCTCCCTGCTGAGCAGAAAGCCCGGTGTAGGGCTCGACCCCAGGACCCTGGGATCATGACCTGGGCCGAAGACAGAGTCTTTAACCCACTGAGCCATCCAGGCGCCCCGTGAAAGATCTTTTTAAAGCACTAAGTATCTGCCAAGAAGAAAGAGTTAAAATAAACTTGGCATAAAATTACATAAACAAACAAATATGGCAAGACTCTACTCTGTGACTCCTAGACTTTATTAATAAGAAAACATAATTCTTCACATGGGTTTCCCTTCTTACCTTCCCCATATACCATTGCCTCCATCACTCCAGCTCTCCCTGCTTTGGCATCTATATTTTCTTTTATATATGCCTTAGTGAGATATTTACATTTATGTCATTTTGGAGAGACAATGCCATAATCCCTCCAGAAAGATTTGGAGGCTCCAAGCTTGAATTTTGGGCTGTGAAAACACAAGCCCAGTTTTTATGTAAAGATGGAAATTAAGCATACAAAGTCATCTTTCCTTCATACTGACAGAATAAATAAATTTCATAGACTTGTCAAATCAAAAATGTGCTTTCAGTGATGAGTGTCAACCATGGGAGCCTCTACAGGTCTGCAGAGGATGAGGCTTATGGTGAAGGGAATCGCTGGGAACAGGCACTTTTCAGCAGCCTCAAACTGTCATTTCTCCCCATATCTGACCCATGGAGAATGCATAATAAAAATGTTGAATAAATAGCTGCATATTTTCATAATGAGCCAAGAGAATATTAGAAATGAAGTGTCCTAGAGTTATTGGTCACTGTCAGTCCTGCTGCAGGCCTTTCTAAGGAAGGTGCTGCCTTTACAGTCTTTGCTCTGTGAAGTCTGAAGTCATTCCAGGAGCTAGACCCCCACATGCTCAGAGATTGGATAAGCTTGACCCAAGGAGAGCTCGTTCATAGATTTCCCATCATTTATTTAGGGGCTGGCATGCAGAGATGAGCTGGACCAACTAGAGTCTTCCCCTGGAAATCTGGAGTAAGAAATAAGGAATGAATTCCCAAAAACCCATTTTACTGGAGTTGTCAAATTGCCACAAGCTTGAGTAAGTCACAGGCATGTGCAATGTGAAGTTATGAAGTGACATATAGAAGAGAGAAAAAGCTGATAGAGGAAGAATGACCTTGAGAGAGACTGAGTCAAAGAGAAACCCTGAGAGGGTATGACCTCTGATCCGTTCTGGTTTGTTTGAACACTTCTAGGTAATGCCACCCTTCTTCTTGGATGTAAGGGGAGTCTTTGTTTTTTGAAGTTCAAAGAGCACTACCTAAAACAGTAAAGTTCTGTAGACCTCTGCTCACCAACAAATTTCTGAAAGATTTTTTCAAATTTGAATAATTTTCCTTGCAAAAACAAACAAACAAACTTTAATGTCATATAACTGTGTATCCCACCATCAAACTTCCCAGTTTACTGTTTCTCAAAAGGCTTTTTAGACATAGTGCAGAACAAAAGAAAAAAATAGAAACTGGACAGTATTCACAGTCTCACCATCTCCAAGGATAACCTGAGGCTCTTTTTCCAGGTCACACTTAGACTGTCCTGCCTCCTAGATGGAGCTCACCGCAAGAGCTCTGAAGTCCATCTTTGCATACACACATAATGATGCAGAAACCTCTTTTCCTGGAAGCTACTGGGATGCCACCCTTAGTCATACTATAGGAATGCATTTTTCCCATCACTAATGATGTTTTTATAAGATCAGTTATGTTATGTGCTTGTTGAGAAATAACACTGTATTTTTTATAGCTGCAAAGACATGACCAAGGAATGTATTAAAACACACAAGTAGAATGCTATGCATAGCAACAGATTTATAAAACACTAATTAAAAGATGATTGCTATTCCAACCAACAAAATATTTAGAAATGATATTTGAATAATTACGCTTCCTTTGAACATCATCTCTGCTTCTTTTTTGTAGTAATTTATTTGTTCCCTTTAAAGTAAATGTATGGATACTTTTTTTTTTTGGTGTTCAATTTTCTCATTTGGGAAAAATTGTTAAAAATCAACTTATTTAGTTATGCCGAAAATAAATAAAAAATAAATTTTAAAAAAATCAGCTTATTTAAAAGTGTAATTGTGGAGTCTTCAATGAATTTTTAAAAGCAACTGTTCTTTTTAGTAACCAACAAAGGTTGACACTTCTTGTGCTTCATGAATTTATTGAGTATGAAATTTGAAAATGTTTTATTAGGTCATAGCTTTGTCTGAAAAGTAGAACTATATAATTGCATTAGAATTATATTTATATAATTATATCAATTATATAATTGCATGGAATTGGAGTTTTTCTTAAGATCAATAACATAAATAGTGGCTAAGTGTGGTTGACATTGAAATGGATTTTTAATTCAATTTTGCGTTTAAGTAAAGCCTGGCCAAGGACCAGATCAAGATATCAGACAGATGGAGGGAGAAATTGGTAAAAGTAGATTATTAAGGTGAGTTTCTTTCCATCTTTGAAATTAAGGCTTTACTTAAACTGAAAACAAACTTCATATTTTAACCACTAAAGTTTAAAAGAATATTATTACATCTAAAAGCATAAAACATCTGGGGTGCCTGAGTGGCTCAGTGGGTTAAAACCTCTGCCTTCGGCTCAGGTCATGATCTCAGGGTCCTGGGATCAAGCCCCGCATTGGGCTCCCTGCTCAGCAGGGAGCCTGCTTCCTCCTCTCTCTCTGTCTGCCTCTCTGCCTACCTGTGATCTCTGTCTGTCATATAAATAAATAAAATCTTTAAAAAAAAATAAAAGCATAAAACATCTATATATTTCACTAGAATGACTCCTGGGATGGCTGGTAGTGTTGAATGGAAACTTCACTTAACATTGCATATGGATTAGAAAAAATATAGGGGGAGTAGAGTAGCAGCAAAGGAAAGTAGGGCTTGGTGTATGAAATTTGCAAACCATCAAGCCAACAGCCAGTATTTATTCATTCTTTAATTATGTACTCAATAGTTCCCTTATAGACAGATTGTGAACATTTAACTTCAGTTATTCCTGTGACCCAAAAAACAAGACCTGATAATAGCTCAAACTCCTTTCATCCAGAGAATGCCTTAGTTTATATTTGCTTTGGTAAACAAAGACTGATGGACACTTTATTTATAGGGTGTGTGTAAGCCTACCTGTTTGAATTGGTGAGGGTTACACCTGCTGGACATTGAAGAAGTAAAAGAATAGATCCAAACTCAATTCCTTTCTTGCATATATAAATAATCATATTACCAAAACAAACTTCGGTCAGCTCAGTTGACAGAACTCTTCTCAGCTGGTAGACATACTCAGTGTATTTGTATTTTCAAGCATTGTAATTTATGTTTGTTTTATCTGTGCCTTTTTTTTTTTTTTTGAAAGCTGCTAATGGGTTAAAAGTATGACTTCTCCTTTCCTTGGAAGCTGCCCTCAGTGCTCAAGATAATGTTGTGTCCACAGAGACGGTTCAGTGAGCACTGGGGTCCCTTGAGAGATGATTAAACTGTTTCTATGCTTACGAGAATATGAGAATGATAATTTTTACAGATTTGTTTCAAATCAAGAGGTTGATGGGTTACTCTTCTTCCTACTTTGTGTAAAATGCATTATTTATGGCTCTCACATAAGGAGCTTCTTTTCTGCTTGCACCATTTAATTCTTGTAGCCATTCTTTCACATTATAAAATGGATAAAAATCATTACAAATATTTCTGTGAAAAACAAGATAAAAAGCCTTGCAAAACTTTACTTAGGCACAAATAGCATTTGTGTTTTCTTCTTTAGTGCTTCTTAGACTTTTCCACCCAAGTAGAAGATCATGAATACAAACCCAGAAACCCTCAATCTTCAGTTAGAACTTAAAAAAAAAAAAAAAAAAAAAAAAAAAGAACTTAGAAACTTCTGTAAGCTCACCCCTTTTTGGACATCCCCTATTGATTTTTCTTTCTGCTTTATAATAAATATTCACACTTGATTTAATATAAAATCTTTCTGTAAATGAGGATACTTCTAAGAGGTATATTTTGTACTTCCTGTGAGCAAGGCTGTTGGTGTGCCTTTTCCAGTTTAAGTATGAGCCAGAGCAAAAGATAGACTCTTTCACTTTGTTTAAAGAATAAGCTATTTTACTTAAGATTTAAAGTATTAATTACATGTGATTTAAATATGTAAACAATGATCAAGTTTATGACATCTTATAATAAAAGCTTATGACTGAATTTTTGTTGAGAAATATGTGATTTGTTTTTATAAGATTTGCCTAAGAGTTTATTAGAAATAATAATAATTTAAAAAAATCATTGTAAAGGCCGCACTATGAGTGACTAAGGTCGGGCTCTGGGGACAGGTCTGAGTCCTGTCTTTACGACTTACCTATCATGTGACCTGCATATGTCACTTCACCTCTTGTGCTTAGATTCCTCATCTATAAAATGGGATCAAGAATACTACTTACAATGTTGTCAGGTTGTAAGAATGACCCAGTTGGTGAATATATGTAAGGCACTTTGAATATTGTCTAGTGCTACAAAACTATTGGAAAAATTTATACGCGTAAGGGAAGTTGATAATATATTGAGATTTGTTTTATAAAAGGAGTGACATCAATGCAGGGTTAATTTCAGAGCACTGTTGGGTGGAACTCGGGCCCTGCGCTCCCATATGAGTTAGAATACCGAAAGTTGACCTGTTGTACCCCTCCTCCCACCATCACATTGCCACAACAGTTGATAGCAGGCTCTTTCTCTCTCTCTCTTAAGTAAGTAAGTAAATAAATAAAAGCTTAAAGAGAGAGAGAGAGAGGAAAAGCCAGTCATTTAGATCAGTCTTGTGAGATCCAGGCAAAGGTTTTGGAAATTTGGAAAGAAAGCTTATCAGAAAACTCCTCCCCTGACTCCTCATTTCCATTCTTTTTCCTCCCCCACTTCTCTCCTCTCTTCTTTTCTTTTCCTGTTTCTTTTTCCTGGACCCTGTACAAACACCATCAACTTTTAGATTTTCTATGTAAGTTATGACAGACAGAAGTATCTGGAAAGTACTTGAATCTCTTCAGAAAACAAATTTATCTTGAGAACCCAAAATATTCCTATTTCTTAAAAGATTAACCATTTTATATTACTCCCTGATTGACAAATTATTCCTTTATTTAAAATGGAAAGGTGTATTTATATAATGACCTTTGTCAAGGGTAGTGTCTTCTTTGAGCAAGTTGGGGTAAATTCCACTGAGCATGCAGTATCCCAAGATGTCAGGTTTTCCTGGCCAGCCACTACCACTGTTTTCCACTAACTGCCCACTGAAAATAGCAAGAAAGGACACAGAGCAGTTTTCTAATCTAATATACAGTCCTTTGGGAAAGTATGACCCTAACTCTAAACTTTGATGAGCAAAATGGGTTGATATTATAAATGGGGGAATAGAAAGGTACTGAAAGGGAGATGAAGTTTTTATATTTTATTGAAACTGGCAAAATGACAATTGTAGACTGAAATAAACTACATAAAATAAAATATCCAGAGCAAACACCAAAACAAAATCTATACAAAAGGATACACTCAAAAAACACTAGATAAGTTAAAATGGAGTTCTAAAATACATTCAAGTAACCCACAAAAAGGCAGGAAAGATAAAGAAGATAAACAAAGAACAAAGGAAACAGAGAACAAAAAATAAAATGAAAGCTATAAACCCTAACCTATTAGTAATTGCATTAAATGTAAATTGCCTAGATATATTAAGTAAAAGACAGAGATTGGTGAAACAGATTTTTAAAATCCTAGCTGTATGTAGGAAGGTTGAGAGAAAAAAGATGGAAAAAAGATATATCATGAAAGCATTAAACAAGAAGGAAAGAAAGAATAACTTAAATCAGATATAGTGAATTTTAAAGCAAAGAAGTTATTTAGGTCAGAGAGGGACGTTAAATAATGATGAAAGAGTCAATCCAACAAGAAGACAAAGCAATCTCCAAACAACAAAGCTGAAAAATACATGAAACAAAAATCGATAGAACTGAAAGAAGAAATAGAAAAATCCATAAGCGTAGCCAAAACCTTCAACACCTCTATCTCCACTGATAGAACAATTAGACAATCAGATCAGGGTTTTGTGGTAAATAACATTATCAAAGATTTTGGTTGTAATATGCACTGAGGTAGGTATCACTGGGAAGGAGAAGGTTTATGTGGAGGAATGGAAAAGAAGATGAGCTGGACTTCAGTCAAGTTAAAATATTCAAGAGCAATGTCAAAGGTTAGTTAGATATATGAGAAGGTAAAAGGTTAGAAATATAGAGATGGAGTCATCTACATACACGTGGTAATTGAAGCAATGGGTTTCAGTGAGTTTGCCAAGAAGAGAGTACAGTGTTACATATATAGTTTTTAATTGTAGGCTTGAATTTTGAGGAATTCTGTCAGTTGTTGTCTGTGTAGAGAAAGAACAGTCTATTGGGAAAAATGAAGAAGCAGTCAAATATGTTAGAGAAAAGTGAAGTGCTTGTGACATGGACATTGAAAGCATAAGGTATTTCAAAATGAATGAGGAGCCCAAAGTGAATGCTGCTGAAAGGACAATGAAGACTAGAACTAAAAAAAATGACCATAGGATTTCTTGACAGTGAGGTCATTAATGACCTTGATGAGAGGAAATTGATGTAAGGAAAGGGGTAGAAGCTTGGAGTAGATAAAGCAACAAATGAAAAAATTAAGGCATGTCGATAGATAAGTAGAAATAATCATTTTCATAAGTTTGACTGAAAAAGAGAATTATGAGGAGCTGAGGGAGAGACTTTATTCATTCATTCACTCATTTATTCAGTTGTTTAGACATGGTTATAGGTTTTTTTGTCTTTCCCCCCTCCCCTGTTTTTTGTTTTTCCCCCCAGGGAGAAAGATTAGACAAAAATGAGAAGAAGAGGCTGAGAAAAAGAAAGTTATAAAAATTCTGTAAATTTTTGTTAAAGGAAAGGTGGGATAAGAATCAAGCAAGAGCAGAGGGACTGGCATGCCTCTTCTTAACAGGAAAACAGAGGCAATGCGTACAAATGGAATATGATTGGTTGTTTGGTAGGGGGAAATAAAGGGATTTCCTATCTGGTGTTTTTGCTTTTCTTGAAAGTCTTAAAAATCCCCACTTATGGAAAAACACAGAATCATTTTTGACAGATAAAGAAACAATATTTTATGTACCAAAAAGAGAACAAAATTATACAGGAAGTCAGGAGGAGAGTTTGTTGCAAAGCCCTTTATATGAAAATTTCTACAATAGTATAAAAATTAAGGCACACTAAGTTTTACAGTTAGTGAACACTTAACTAATTGTCTACATCACAAAGAATAAACTATTTTGGAAAATCAGGATGTGTGCAGACTTTTGGTTGAAAGTGACACAAAATCCTGGCTAAAATAGCTTAGGCAAAAAGAAACTGTTATTATTCCTGCAATTTTTAGTTTTAGGGGATGGCTTCAGCATGTCTGCAGTCAGGCCCGAAACGATACCATGGAAACCTCACCTCTGCCTTCAGCTACATTCCTGCGGTCTCAGCTAACCCAGGAAACAGCAGCAATGGAGTCTTCTGCTTTATCCTCTTAGATCCACACCCAGTAAGGAAAGTCTAGGATGTCTTTCCCAGAAGACCTAGAAAAATCTCTTTGGCTTTACTTGGGTCATGGGCCTATCCCTGAAGTAATAACCGAGGAGGATTAGATATGTCAGTAGGATTAGGTTTGTGGTCACTGTGGGAGGTGAGATGGAGTCACATGCTGTTACAATGGAAATAGATAGATTCCCAAAGGTCAAGGACTATTGATTATTCAAAATACAACCAAAGTGATTAACATTTTCACTTTTCCTCCCTGTATATAACCTTTGAGGTTAATAGCTAATGGATATGACAAATTACTGATTTGAGTTTCTCTTCTGCCCCCTTTACTATAAACTTGTCTTGAAGGTGCTGGACCCCAGTAAGATGACCAAAAGGGAGATTCTACATGGATGAGCTCTGAATCATGGGGAATGGTTGTGATAGTAACCAATAATTAAAAAAAGAAAAAAAATTATTATGGAAAAAAGATTAAAAGTGCCTTTTTATTTAGCTTTGAATATGCAAAGTTCACTGTGATATAAAATGTGAAAAGGTATAATTTCAATTTTATTAAACATAACTCCATCAGCATTTATTTCTTTGAATAATGTCCTGATATGGTGCATTCCTAAAATTAGTTTTTATCAACCATAGTCATGAAACATATTTGGGCATATGACATGACTTTGTTTATATTAGGTAAAATACAAAGCAAGCCCTCTATCCAGCAAGGCTTAGGTCAAACCCAGTGTAACAGTATAAAGATGGTAGCACTACCAATCCAGTATGCTGTGAATTCCTTAAGAGTCCTAATTAAGCTGTCGTCACTTCTGTGTTTCTTCTGCCTAGCCCTGGGCCTAGGCACCAGTAAGACTATGCTGATTTGATATTTTAGCTGGCCTTCTCTTAAGGATTCACAAGCATCATCAGTCCACTGAGTTAAAACTTTTAAAGCATCATGTGGTTTGGAATCTTGGCAGTGGGGTACAATCCCTTCCTTGTTTTTCTCCCTATTACTATTTGTGTACACATATTTCTTTCTCCTGAACTGTATGCTGCTTTCAGAGCAGAAACCATATCTAAAATCATAAATTCATTTATCCATTCGCTAATTTACTAACCACAAATATTCATTAATTGTTCTGTACATGTTAGGAAGTGTAACTATAAAAATAAAACAGAAACCACCCCATGAGAACACGTGCCAAGTTTTAACCTGCCCTGTTATGGCTTCTTCTTGTCTTTATTGCAATATCTGGTGAAGGAAGCAGCACATAGTGGAGGTTTTAGAAATGCTTACTTAAATTCTTTGATGAGGGAGAGTTCTACCAAATATAACCTATATCTATAGTTACTGTCATATCACAATGTAAGTTATTATATATCCTCTTCAAGTAACAGCTAAATAATAACCATCATTTATTCAAAATCTTTCATTTAGGAACCTTATGTACATCATTTTTTAAAACATCACAACAGGCTTATATATTTCCTCATTTTATACAGGAGAACAGAAGACTGGAAGAAACTTCTTAAGTCTTACATGTAAAGTAGCAGACCTAGGATTTGAACCCTGTTCTGTCTGGGAGTGAAGTCTACAGTCTTACTCATTGTCTCATACTGGTTTCAACACTCTTGAAACACCTGCCTCTTCAGTCCTTAAATTCCAATAGTTTTTGGCAGCTCTTTTCTTTCTCGTTGCCCCCAACGTATCTTAATGTTGGACAATAGCAATCTAACACTTCAAGCAACTCAATATAAATTCATGTATTTTTTTATGTTAACAGCCATTGATCTTCTGCAGTGAAAGATGGCTCAGCTCTCTTTTCATGGATGGGTCTTTTAACCACCATTTTATAAATTCTTTGTTATGACTCTACCTCTCTGGGCTCAATAGGAAAAGACATACTTCAAGCACCTCTAAGAGAAGGCCCCTCTTGGCTTTCAGTTTCTGGACCTCAGGCAGATAATCATTCAATGGTCAAAAACAGTCAGCACAGTGATCTTCTGCTCAGATGGAAATCCATTTTTGTGCCAGTGAGCTCTGTGAACTCTGAATGATTGCAATTCTTCTCACTCTTTAGAGATTCAAGTGTGTAAACATCATCAAGAGAGCTTTGTTCTCATTGTTCTTTTCCATACACAATACCTATATTTTGCTCTTGTTTATGAAACCTATTTCTGTTGCATGTTCTTACAACCACAATGAGGCCCTTTCGATTCTGAAGTATTATCCCAGGGCTGTAGTGGGAGCAGATTCAACTGAAAACTGGGCTTAGTGTAAACAGTGTAAAACATGCAAAGTCCAAAGCCTGGTTGCTAGGCTCTCAACACAATGAAAAATACTCACATAAGGTTTATCATAAAGGACCAAGGTGATGGAAAAAAAAGAAAGCAATTGCCAGTGGTTCCAGTGAGAGGTAGTCTCTGAGGTCAGTGTCAATGAGCATCTTCATCATTGTCTTTTTGAAAAGGTTAAAGGTTCCTAGTCCAAATGTGGGAACAAAGAAAAAAATGTATACCCTGAAACAATAATCTGCAGAGACAAGACAGCGCCAGAAAGACAAAGCCAGTTCAGCTGTGTTTCCTGACAGCCCTGCCCAGCATACTTCCACCTCAGGCAGAGAACTGAGTTTCTAAAGAATAATTATATCAAGTGATGTCATGATGGATGGCCTCTTTCCAGTGGCTTCATGGCTTATCTTTTGAGCCAGAGAGTTAGGGGAGGTAGCCTGCTGTGAACTGTTGTGGCAGTGTGATGGTGGGAGGAGGGGTACAACAGGTCAACTTTCGGTATTCTAACTCATATGGGAGCGCAGGGCCCGAGTTCCACCCAACAGTGCTCTGAAATTAACCCTGCATTGATGTCACTCCTTTTATAAAACAAATCTCAATATATTATCAACTTCCCTTACGCGTATAAATTTTTCCAATAGTTCTGTCGCACTAGACAATATTCAAAGTGCCTTACATATATTCACCAACTGAGTCATTCTTACAACCTAACATTGTAAGTAGTATTCTTGATCCCATTTTATAGATGAGGAATCTAAGCACAAGAGGTGAAGTGACATGTGCAGGTCACATGATAGCTAAGTCGTAAAGACAGGACTGAAATCTGCTCCCAGAGCCCAACCTTAGTCACTCAAAATGGGGGAGGGGAGGAGAAGGAGGGAGAGAGAGAGAATCTCTAGTAAACTCCCCACTGAGTTCAGGGCTCCATCTCAGGAGCTTGAGATTATAACCTGAGCTGAAACCAAGAGTTGGAAGCTCATCCAACTCAGCAACCCAGGTGCCCCACTTTGTCTCATTTTTTGACTAGCTGGTGGGCATGCTTAGGATTTGAGAATGATTGTATTCTAAAAAGTTTCTTGACAAGGAAGTTTCTGGGAAATGTGTAAATCAAATCACTGAAGCAATCCAGACAGTCTCTCTTCAGCGTCTCCCATTAATACCATTTCTACAGGTCAATGTGGAAAACCTCAGTGCTTGAATGGGATGGAAAAAAACCATGATCTCAATCCTTTAATCTATTCCTAGTAGATCACTATCATTATCTACAATCAGTTCTATATATAATTAGAGGGTTTATTTTTGCATTACAAAAACTATCCCTAATTATGTGTTATTTGCAAATTGCTGCACAATTGACATTCATCTTTATGATGAAATAAAGGTCTTGTCCCTCACAGTATTAATATCACTTTTATGCTTTTTTTTCTCCTACCCCAAATCTTCAATTTAGTGACCAGTTAAGTTCAAAACATTTTTTAAAACATTTACCTGTCTTCCCAGCATCCAGAAGACATGTTCTGGGTCAAAATACCCTTTCTCACTTATCTGTCCTCTGGCAGAAGCAGGTAGAGAGGTAAGTCACAATGGGTAAAAGCAGATACTGAACAGGCTTTATACAAATATTGCATTTGCTAACTTGATGTTCTGACATAAATGCTTACTATAAGCATTTTCTTGTTCCTTTGCTTAAACATGCCCAGCAAAGTTGGTTTTTTTTTTTTTTAAGATTTTTATTTATTTATTTGACAGAGAGAGAGATCACAACTAGGCAGAGAGAGGGGGGGAAGCAGGCTCCCTGCCCAGCAGAGAGCCCGATGTGGGGCTTGATCCCAGGAACCTGGGATCATGACCTGAGCCGAAGACAGAGGCTCAACCCACTGAGCCACCCAGGCGCCCCCCAGCAAAGTTTTAATAAGGGATTTCCTTCTGGGGTGGACCTTCTTTTAGAAAAAAGAGATTCTTTTACACTAAACAAATTGGTCAAGGCTATCCTTGGCTGAGGAGAGATAAGATAATGAAAAATAAGTTATTTCTTCATACTTGAAGCACTCCTGAGGATACACGGACCCGCAAGGTGAAAGAAAAAAAAAATTTTGAAGTAGTTTGGAAAGCTAATGAATACACAATTGAAACCAATGATTGTATAGTCTTCAAAATTTATTTCAATGATTGACTAAATTATTGCTAGAAAATTGTCCTATAGACTAAACAGAAGTCCTTTATTTTGTATCTCCAAACATGTAAACGACAAAATCCTTCTAGCACCATCAGATTCAGCTCACTCACACAGAGAAGGAAGCTCAAGGGGCTAAACTGTGTCCCTATGATTATACAAGGATTGTGGACACCAAGACTAAGTAAGTTTCCAGTATGTGCTAGCATTAAAACCACTTTCATTTTTAAGTCTGAGATAAAGCTGAGACATTGAGGATGAATTGTGCAAAAAAGATCAGAATTTTAAATCCCCACTCTGATACTTCTTTTCCTTGGAACTGGTGACTACTGCATTAAAAGCAGTTCTTCATACTGGAATCCATTATTTAACATTTATCTGTAAATCATATTTATTTAAAAAAATCTCAATGTAGATTATATTGTCCCTAGGTTATTTCTTCTACTGTCAGCAATGTCAAAAATCCAGTAGAGTTGAAAATATTATGGAGAATGACCACATTTTGTCATTAAATGATAACTTGGTGAAGTAGTCCTTCAGGATACCTGAAAATATTTAAGATCCCATCATCAATATTATTACAAAGAATATTTATTAAGAGCTTCTTTGCCTTTGCCTTCCCTGTGTTAAGAAAACCTGGTACTCCTTGAGGAAACTGGGAAGGGTCCAAATACTTGCTAGTCTCATCTAATCTTATACCTTTATCTGCTACTCATGCTTGATATTCTCGAGCATTCAGTATTTGGCCCATAGACATGACACCTTCTTGGGCAATCTCACCTCTTTTGCCACTAGTAATTACTCGAACAGGTATTACAGATATAGGAGGACTAGACTAACATAATGAGTAGGAACACAGTTACTGGCCATGAATGTAGGCTTCCTGAGTTCAGACCACCTCTCTGACACTCACAGACCTCTTCAAAATTCAGTTCTCCAATCTGTAATAATACCTATTTGATAGAGGTGTGAGGTTTATACATGTTAACGAAGTGCTTAGAACAGTTTGTCACATTGCAAGTGGTCAGTGTTGATGATTATTATCCTTACGTCATTGATTCTCAAATCTATATTTCTAATATGTCACCCAAACTTTAGAGCTAAATAAATTCTCCCTAAAAAAAAAAAAAAAAAAAAAAAAAAGTTGTCCAAATAGACTATACTAGTATCACCTGGGGTGCTTATTTGAAATGCAGATTCCTGGACTTCAACCTGTGTTTCATGAATCAGAATATCCAGGGTTAGCCCTCAGGAGTCTGTATTTTAACATATGTCCTAGGCATTCTGATATAAAGTAAAATTTGTAATGACTTTTTCTAGGTTTCTATTTATTGCCTCTGAGTCATCTGCACTAGGCTGACCCCCAAACACCCAGAGCTGAACTTAACCCAAACTTGTTTCATTATCTCACCCTCTGAAAATCATCCTTTCTTAGTCACTGGCATCATCTGTCCCATACTCACTAGGACATCCTAGAATCATCCTTGACTTCTGACCCTGTCAATTCCACATTTGATTCCTATGATTTCTAGCTGTCCTAAATATGTCCTCTTCTCATCTCCCATTGCTATTGACTTGGTCATCCGTTCAACTATTAGTAACCGAGCACCTACTCTGTGGTAGGCAAGGGATACAACCATGTCTGTGTTGAGATTTCAATTTATGGTAGCTCAGGCCCTTATCATTGCTCTCCTGTATTATAACTGCCTACTAGTTCTTTGTGTCTTCAGTCTTCAGTGCTTTCCAAATAATCCTTCACATTGCTAACTAAAATTAAGTCAATCATATCAGTCTGTGCTTCAAGCTCTGTCACTTCTAAAATAAGGTTAACCTTCACATTGTCAGAAACAACCTATTCCAAAACGTGTCGAAGTCTTTGCTCTACTTCGTATTACTCTCTCCACGTAGGACTTTTGCTCCAAAAACACTAAAAAATGTATAAGCCTCTCTCCCACACTATAACTGTGTCAAATGCACATATATTTAGCTTTTTCTCTTTCCAGATGTGTGTGCAGAATTTTTTGTGAGATATGAGAGCATTGCTCAGTCTTGCCCGGTAAGAGAATTTCCTGCTTCATGCCTCAGTGTCTGTCCTAGCATTGTTCTTTCTTGCAACTTCTACAATCCTCCTTTCCCTCTCACCCTAGCGCCCTTGTTATTAGCTTATCTTATTCATCCTTCAAGATTCATCCTTCCCAGTCAATCTCTACATCCTCATGCCTGGCCTAAGTTACCTTCCTGCGGTATTTAAAAGAATCCGAAGCATCGTGTTCACTGTGTTGGACTGTAATCTACTTGTGTGCTTGTCTTTCTAACCAGACTGATAACTCCTTGAGAGTATAAAGCCCGATCATCCTTGAATTCCTGGCAGCCCAGGGTCAAGGCAACCATAGAAACAGAGGCACCCTCCCAGCCTGAGCCTTTGCTCTTCTTACTCCTTAGTTCCCTCTTTCTTAATGAAAGCACATTCAAAATCTCTCCAAAATCCAGCCTCCTCTCTTTGGTCTGAAAACAGTTACTCCTTGGCTGTCCCTTGGACCTAAGAGCTGACATTCCAGACATGCTATCCAGACTTTGGAGAGTAGTAGAACTCAGAGAGTCTGCACCACCCCTAGAAGAAGGCTCAGGTCATCAGGACAGAGAATTCCAGGTCCCAAGTGACAGAAGCATGGTCTGGTTTGGGGATGGGACTTCAGTAGACATGTTCCCTTTACCTGATGGAGAGGGATGAGACTGAAGGAGAGGGATCTCCCCAAGCACAGGGTTCTGGGGAGCAACTCTGACGATATAGGTCTAAAGGCAGAACTGATCCTATGCTGAATATAGACCAATGGCTGGTGCACAACAGGTGCTCAACACATGTAGTCAAAAACAGAACCTTGAATCTGACATTCTTTTCCAACCCGCCAACCCCAATGTCATGACACACTTGCCTGTCGCCATCAATTATGAGTTAAAATGTACCAAGAAAATTTTGGATTTTGTTTTCATAAGCAAATTATCACAAATTCAGAGCTGTCACTCTATTGATATCACTCCTCACTGCAACTGGCATGGCTTTATGGTAGGAGAGAAAGTGGTGATGGTAGTGGTGGTTTGGGGAGGGTTGAGAGCTCCTGGGCCATATGCACAGCTATATAGCCTCAGCAGGAGGACTCAGGAGTGGATTTCAGTTTATATTTGTACAGATTATAAATTATACTTTTATTTTTCCATAATTTTATTTTGGTGGGAGGTTTATCCGAAATTTAGTTTTCACATAAACTAGATTGCCTGAAAAATAAAAGTGTATAAAAAATACCAATGTTTTAAAGTTGCAAATACTCCATGAAGAGAGATGAATTTCTCTTAATTGGAGAGGTACATAGTGAAATGTCATGGACACTGAAGTTTCAGTTGTGCATTCCAGTTCCAACTCTACCATGTGTAGGCTGTGTTTTGTCGAAAAAGTAGATTTGGTCTTTCTGAGATTTAGTCTTTCCATAAAACAGTGGACTACTTCTCAGGTCTATGGTGAGGTACAAAAGACCTAATATAGATGATTGCCTAGGTTCTGCCTAACATGGACTGTATATAAGAGGTGACATGTTACAGACTTTTGTTTTCATCTATCTGGTCAAGGGATGAAGAAGAAATAAAAGCAGAACACAGAACTAGTTGGAAAAATAGAAAGTTGACCTGCAACTATGTCCTGTTAGAGACATTCTTTTGGCATTCCAGATAGATAAACAAAAAAGGAAACCAAAACAAAAACTAAACTATTTTTCGATCTGCCTTTTCCAGAATTCTTTAGTGAATCAAAGATTAGAAAGAGACAGAGAACCTGCACTCTGGTGAAGGGGACAGCCACATGGGAAAGGAGCCACTCTCCGAGGACACAACCTCTGCATATACAGCCAGGCCGGACGGCTCAGGTAAGCAGGTGTCACAGCATAGTGACAGGCCCTTTGGAAGCCCAGTCACAAAGGCTGTTTAAGAACAGTACTGGGTCTCAGGGAGGGGGAGGGCTCACCTGGAACTTGGAAAGATTAACTCATAGTGGGCCCAATCCAGAGGTAGGAGATCTGCTGCAAAGGGGCCCAGGGTTAGAAGTGTCTGAGGTCCGGCCAGTCTGGCAGAAAGGAGAACTGAGGCTGCAGATAAGAGCTTAAATTCTCTTTCTAGGTCTCAAGGAGTCATTAAATACTAAGACCTAAGAGTGTAAGTGGAACTGAAGAGTTTCCTGGGAGCCTGGGGTGGTAGAGAAGCAAAGAAGTGAAGCAAAAGGCAGCTGGTAGCTGATGTGCATGAATACTGATGTATATCAGTTTGCTGAATCATTTACCCTTCTTAGCTGTTACTAAACTCAGCCTTCTCCATCTCTTATGAAGTTAGTTTTCCTAAATTCACTTTTCTGCTGTTCTCCCAGAATCTTTTGGACTATGACAAGTAAAAATATCTGTCATCTCCCAGACACTTTCTTCCTGCCCTTACAAAATGGCATCCAAACAGAAATGATTTTGATTCCAGGGGATAAATATCGGACCAGAAGAGAGGTTAAAGACCATCTTGTCCACTGATCTAGAAACTTCTTTTAGCCATGGGCAAACACAGTTTATACAGAGGCACCATATTTGAAAAGATACAAGGGGAGCTGCTTTGGGTACAGGAAGGGAATATTTGTCGGGCACAGGAGCAGAGACCGGGGAGCTCTGCCAGACTGCTTGTCTCCCTCATAGTACCCATGTCCTGCTCAGAGAGCAGAGTTTGAAAAATGCCAATCTAGTCCAGCTCCCAATTCCTTATCTTCTTCTTTAAAATCCATGTCACATAGTTGCCCACGTGCAGGGAAAAAAAATCCCTCACTCTCTAAAGCAGCATGTTCTATCTTTGGCTAGTTCTTCCTTTTTTTGTACCACCACGCTTTGTTTTTGTGAAATGTCCACACATCAGCACTCTTTGGTACCATACTAAGACATTTTATCCTGAGATCCCTTGACTTAAATCAAGGATTTCACAAAACTCCTAATTTATATCTTTGGAGTTTATCTGTGTTTCCTTTTTATTGCAAACATTATACTGAAAACAGAAAAAGGAATATTATTTTTGGAAAAGGGAGGGTCTGCTAGGAAGTAATCTCAACAGGGTGTGGGAAATAAGTAGCATATAAATTAACCCCATATATATAAACAAAAGCATAGTCCCTAAGATGAAATATCTAATCAATGTTGTAATGTCAAAATAAAAACAACTGAGTAACAAAATTCCTCAGTAGTAAAGTCTTCTCAATTAAAGGGGGAAAAAAGCAAAACAAATTTATGTCACAAAAATGTATCGAAAGTGTATTTATATAAAAGTAGGAATGCATTGTTGACCTACAAAGAAATAGTGTATATAGCAGGCATCGTTTTAACTTAAGAAGTTGAGATAGTATGTATCCCTTAACATCAAAAACAACTATTAAAGTGAAGAATCCTCTAAATATCATGACTTATATGTGCCACAGTTTCTCTTTGCAGTATCTGTCAATATTTAACAGGTTATATCAGGTGGCATTAAGCTACCATGAGTTTCATTGTCATAAGGATATGAACTCTGTGGTGGTGGGGGACCAGCATGCGAATGTAGCCACCAAAAAGGTTAATATGATTTTAAACTGTAAATAGAAACATTGCTCTGGGCAGCAAAATCTAAGTTTGATATTTAAGACAGAGTGTTGGAGTTGTAATCTGGCTCAGACAGCTAGGCTATCTCAAAGTGTTGTGCATTCTGTGTGGACAGAATGGAAACTCCATCATTCAAGGAACAAAGAAAAGTGGGCATAACTGAACTGGAGAAGAGAAGACTCCTGAGGAATTTGATGGTCATTTCCAGGATCTGGAAGGCTGTTTTAGAGATAGCAGAGACATAGACCTACCTCTACACACAGAAATGTTCAGAAATAAAATAGACTTTAACAGAAGAATTCAGACACCAGTCATAGGGGTCATAAAAAAAAAAAGCCAGGGGCCTTTTGCTGGAGATGTTTAAGTAAATATTTTTCAAATATGGTTCCAGACCTATGTGAAAGTCATAAAATGAAACAAACTTAGTGGATTATTACAGTTTTTTGTCCCTTAAAGAGAATAAAATAGGAAATATTCATATTCTGGGCCTGCGGAAAACGTGTATAAAGGCATATATTATTTTGCTATTATTTCATGAAACTTCTGTTATACACACATGAGTTGTGTTCAAGGTCTCAGTATGAAATAAGTCCCTTCTTTCAAGGAAGCTCTATGGCCAATGTGGGGCTTGAATTCTTAACTATGAGATCAAGAGTGGCATGTTCCATGGACAAAGTCAGTTAGGCGTCCCCTAAAATGCCTATCTTCTTGTGAACTGCAGTCAAGAAAAGTATAAAATTCACTGTTTTAGTTATCATCTTACTTCCCGGGAGAAAATCAGGAGCCAGACACATCTGGGCTAGCATCTCAGCTAGAAAACTTTTATTTAACCTGTGGTTAACTTCCCCATTTAAAAATGGAGGAAACAATCACAGTTACCTCTGAAATTTACACATATATATATATATTACATGTTAAAAAGAGATACATAAATGCTTTTTATAGGTTATGTAAATCATCATTTCTGCCTTTAACTTCTTTAGAATTACTTTACAGAAAGTAAGAGGGTTTTTTGTTTTCTTCATGCGCTGGCCCCAACATACACCAATACAGGTAGCCTTGAGAAGAGAAATCAATAGGCCAACGTTCTTGGGAGAAGGTTGTGGTGACAGGGAAGGTAGCAGAGTATGTGCCCAACTCCTTAATACAATAACGCGATTCATTCCCAGACACCCAGATGTAGCTCTTTTGCATTCCGCCATGGCTTTGGAGGGAAAGGAAGCCTTTCCATTTTTCTTCAATGGCTCTTTTGCAACTGTTAACTTTGGCTGTTGGTGTCTCCCCAGCTGGGACTGAACATTCATGTTATCAGAGAACTGAACATCTTGGCCCCTCGTGTGTGAGCCCCATTGTCTGACAAGGGCTGTGGTACAGGGTGCTGTACCAATGGTGTTTATTGCTGTTTGGGTAACAGGAAGAAACCTGGTACTTTTGTACTGTTCAAACACTCATCCTATTCATGGCCACTGTTTATGCCAGAGGAAAATGTTCTCACAGAGAGACCAATAATTTAGTAAATATTTGAGCGGGAGGTTGAATAGTTTCTATTGGTGTCTTTATTAATGATCTCTATTTCTGAATACAATGCAACTCTGTTGTAAAAGTGTTCTCTACTATGGATTTGGTTTATTGCAAGCCAACTCTTGTTCCCCATGTACAGAGTAAAATCTTCATCACCACAAGACAAAAAGCCTGTAATATGTGTGGAGTTCTTGCTCCTGACTTCTGGGATGATAGGATGAACTGCAATTATATCTATATGTCTGCATCTATATTTATATGTGCATGTAAACATACAGTACTCTTTTCAGGAGAGAACAAACTAAATAGAATAAAAATGAGATGTCATTGTAGGTATTTTCGAAAGTGTATAAAGGCTACCATTCATTACATTAAACATACAAAGTTTTCCAAATTGGAGCAGTGAATTGGGTAGATGGGAGGGATTTCTAGACTTGGAGAAATATCTGGAGGTTTACAAGCTACTGACACATCTTTCCAACTTTTGATTAGAATAAACCAGCACAACTGAAAAAACTCAATTTTCTGAAATGTTACTTGCGCACATAGTGGGTTAAAAGTCTTCAAAGGCAGGTTTGTAGAAATAAATTTATTTGTCTATAAATTGACTTAAGGTTTATTTCTAACCTGCATTCTTCTTGGTTGTGCATATCTGGAAGGGCATAGCCCTGGCCAACGCTTCAAGAGCACAGTGGCATCTGGTCCTCAGATCATCTTGTCACGCAGGTATCCCCTGAAATATCCTTGGTCCTGCTAACCATTCATCTTTGTTCCATGCAGATCCATGCTTGGTTGTCCTGTGTCCCCAAATGCAAAGCCACGGGGCAGTAGGTAATCACTTGGATCCTACCAAATCCCTCTAGGGGGCACAGGAGTCATTCGACTGCTGCTGGATCATGTTGAGCAATGGAGAGCCCCCTAAACCTGGCCAAGTTCAGCCCACCTCAATGCCCACCTTCATATGCAGAGGAGACCTTTTCAGTCACAGACTACTTGGGGATATTAAAGGACTATGAGTCTCCCTAAGGCCTGAACTCTTCTTAGTTTCTGTTGCTCCACCCACACTAGACCGAGGATGCCTGGAGGTCTATGGCTTTCTCTTCCTACGCACACCACACCCGTGGATCTGTATCTGTATCTTCTCTGTTTTTGCTTCTGCCCTGAGGGTAGGCCAAAGAAGAAAGCACAGGTCCCTCTAATCTCAGAAAGCACATCTTGGGCCTTGTTTTCATTCTTCCCAAAGTTTGACCTTTGGTAGGAGACAAGACATAGAATTCATCTTTCTCAGGAATGTATCTTCAGGGTCCTCCTCTTCTTCTCCTAGTCAGAGTTCTTGTCCAGAGCCCTAAGAATTGGGAAAACTTTGTTCTTATGCACTAAATATTCAAAATTATGCACTAAATATTCAAAAAATTAGACATTTTTGAAACCTCAAAGCCAAGAACTGACTCATTTGCTCTCTGCTTTCTGTTGTGTTATCAAGAGAGAAGGTCTAACTGACTAAAAGGGAAAAGGTCAGGGGTTACAGGAAATAGGGAGAAAAAAACCCCAAAACTTTCTCTTTTAAACAATTTCTTTTCACAGTAGTAACTGTCTTCATTGGTTTTGTTGGCTTAGCTGTCATTGTTTGAGGAACTGAAGGGCACTCAGAACTATGAGAATGATGTATGGATTGCAGTAGCCTTGTTTTTTTCTTCCATTGAAGAATACTTGGGCAAAGCATAGTGAAAAACTTGGATCATTAGACCAGATAGAGGTATTTTAAAAATATTGTCTTGGGCGAACAACCTATTTACCTTAGTAGTCACTTTTAACAGGGGTACCCAGGATCCTATTATAAATACAGTTTCTTTCCACGACCTCAAAAAATAAAATGAGAGGGTTTTTTCATCTCTAACATCCTTCATAATTTATCATTAAACTCATTCATGAATTTATTGTTTTCTTTTGAAACTAATTTTTATGTCTTATTTATCTATTATTCTATGCTAACATATTCCAAATTCTTATTGTAATACAAAGTTGAATTTTATTTCCATTTTTACAAGCTTCAAAAGTTACTTTTAGTATAAATGAATTAGGGAAATAATCCTCTCATTTCATATCTGTAGGAACTGATCATCTCCTTGTCTATTTTTGTGGTTTGGATCTTATAATGTTTTGTTAGGTTTTTCTTGAAGTATGGGGAGAAGAATTTTACATAGTAAAATTCTAGATGTGGATGAAATATGATTTCATAATGAGTAGACTTTTCAGTACCCTTTCAAATAAAGCCAAAGCCAAAATGGATAGACCATTTTGTTTCTAGGAGGGTAAAGGACTATATACACACACACATGGGTTGTGTTGATTCTAAAATACCTTCCTAGACATGGCCTGAATCTATGTGTCATGAGAACCACTTGGGCAATTTTTGTGACAATCTTGAGTTGGGAGTTTAAAGAACATCTGTGGCTTTTCTATTCATTCCCATAACTCTGAGATAAGGCAGGGCATTGTAGAAAGATGGTGGGATTTGGAGCCAGGGGCATGAGTTCTAATAAGCTCTCCATCCTTATTATCTGTGTAATCTGGGAAAGTATTTCACTTCTCTGAGTCCTAATTTCTGAGGTATAAAAAAACAATAATACTTAGCTCTCAGGTTTGGTGGTAAAGAATTCTGTGCTGAGTAAAATGTAAACATTAATTGGTGGTGTTATCTATATTAGATTGACATTTTGGGGTAGCCATGGAAAACCAATCCCTTCATCCCTGCTCTAAACAAAGAGTTTCTTTCCACCTAGGTAATATCAGATTGGGTTGGGTATAATGACATATGTTAGTGACACAGAACAGGATCCTCAATTGCAGAGATCAGGCCACATAGTTGGAAGATTTTCAAAAGAACCCCTGTATGGCTACTGGACTCAACAGGAGTTGCACTAATTCATCCACTCACTTATGCATTTATTGAGAACCAACTATGTATCAAGCATTGCACTAAGCACTGAGGAATAAATCTGAATAAGGTATGATCCTTGCCTTCACGGTCTAGTTGGAAGTGAAGGTGAAAGAAATATAAATAGATAATTATAATATAAAAATATAAGTTCCTCATTAGATGTATGGCTGAAGAACAAAGCATAGAGAAAGGAACTACGAATTCTGCCTGGGGCAGTGAGGGCAAGTTTCATAGTCATCGCTGCTCTTTCGACCAAAGAAGATTAAAAAATGGCATGGGTATGGGTGTATGTATGTATATGTGACAAGGCTTCAATGTATACTAATTTGTAAAAATAAAACTGACCACGTATGATCCCATTTCTATAAAATACAATGAGTGCCTCTGACCTCCTAAATCCTTTAGACCTTCCCTTTTCCAGAAGATGTGTTTTTTTTTTTTTTTAAATGGGCTATATACTCTTAGAAGGGATTCATCAAGTGTAATGGAAATATTATGGAAAGGCTATTTAATACGTTCAGAGGAATAATATGTCAGCAACTTCAATTCTGTTTTTGACATGAATTAACCATTTTCTCCCTTGGGGTCTTCTCCGACATAGTTCAGTTCTCTCTGCTCATTTTGGTAAAGGTTTTACACCAGTGGTTATCTGAGACTAGAGCAGATTATCTCTGAGGTAGTTTGTCTCTTCAAAATGTCTAAAGGGAACTCAAAAGTTCAGGAAGCAAGAAGCACATATTCTCATGTGAAAGATGTGAGAAGAAGAACAAACTGGGATGAGCTGATAACTTAAACGTCTCCTTGCTGAGCTGAACAATTAGTGGTTACCCAATGGCTTCTGGACCGGTCTTGAATTGGTTTCCCATCTCAATTTCCCAACATTCTCTGTAACAAAAACTACCAAAGCAGATTTCTTAGCAGTTAACTCTTTCGGGAATCTATATGAAACACCAAAAGATGGGTTCTAAGAAGTGTATCAGGAATCAAATAAAGACATCTAAATCCACAAATATATTTTTATAAGAATTTTAATTTAATACTCATCTTTCAAAACTGCAGGAGGATGTAGTAAGCTAAGAATTGCATCCATCCTGTATGCCACAGGCAAGTTTATTTTTTAAGAGTATAAAAAAAGAAGATACAGATATTCAGAAACAGATGAACAAAAAAAAAAAAAAAAAAAAAAAAGCCTAATGACTCAACATTAACTTAACAGTGGGTTGACTTGGTTTTAGTTCCAGGCACGGGCAAAGGTTCAAGTTGGATCTCGTTTTATTCAAACTGGTTTTCCCACCAACTTTAGTTACATCGTGACAGAACTCCCACTACTATGCCTCAAATACCAAACACTTTGCCAATACTTTTATTGGATTAAAGAAAAGAGATCTCAAGTAAACATGTTTTGATACCCCCAAAGAGCATGAATCTCTATTTTGCTAGTGCCCCTTGTTTCTTATTTTTTTTTCTAGATTCTTTCACCACACCTCTTTGCTGCCAGCTATTTTTGTAGAGAAGGAATCTGTAATGGAGAAATGTACTTTTTTCATTGCCCAGTCAACCTCCAGTGAGACCTAAACCTGTTTAGCTGCAAATACAGTATCATTATTTTGCACAAAACTTCACGCCACTGTCATTTAAAGTGGATTGCAGTTCTTGAAATTTGCATAACCCAAGGAATGCCTCAATGTATTTGTCATAAAAAGAAAGAAAAATGGCTTCATCTCATCTAAGAGCCCAAAGATATTTTATAAAGACTACTGGATTGAGCAGGCAGTATTGCTGATATATTAAAGCCATGAACTGCTCTCATCCCCACATTAATGCTATGTATGACATCTCACAAGGTTTAGCAAACTGCATAAAGCAAACTGCATTTGTTCCCATATTCTTAGGCCTATGGGCTCAGTTTCTGATTAGCAAAAGTCCACTTTGGGAGGAAAATGCAAAATGTGCCTATTACCAAAATACTTCAAAAATATTAATTTTTGCCTCAAGAATGCCTCAAAGCCACCTCCATTCCCACCTCTGTCAACTACTTCAGTGCTCAGTGTGAACCATTTCTTTAAAATGGAAGGACTTAGATCCTCTTTTCCATTCCATAACATCAATTGACCTGAACAAATCGTGTTTTTTTCCTCTCTCAAAGGTAGTTTACCTCCCCCAGAATGCCTTCAAACAGTTACTTAAAAGATTTTCATGGTCGGATTGGTCTCAGGCTAGAATAACTTAAGAGTCAATGGTAAAGGGCACAGAAATAAAGAGAACCCTGGGCACCTGGTACACTTGATTGAAAAGGAGTCCTACTTTGGGCCAGAAATTACTGTTTATGCTTGGGATACAATAGGCACTACAGTAAGTTATTAGAAATGTGTCTTATTTAAGACCAAAGACCAGATCATAATCACAAAAACGTGCAGAGATTTTTAAAAAGAACATGGAATACTTTAGATTTTTCTGATGGTTTATCACCAAGTACTCTACTGAATAAAGTGAATCCAGTAAAGAAAACATGAGACATCAGATTCAATCAATGGTTGGTTATAATTGTGTTCTGTGTGTGGCCTTGGAAGGCAAAGAGTAAGATTTTGCCAGTAGCATGTCATTTCCTGCCCATTTATGCCCAGAAGCCCAAATGGGTTTGTATGTTGGTGGAAGAATACAAAAGTTTAATCTAATAATAAGCTTTAGTTTAAGAATGGGGACCAATTACATAAAGCAGTTTCCTTCTAAATAAGCATTCTGAAGATAATTACATTACTTAAAAGTGAAGTACTGCAATGTGTTAGTTTCACATTGATGGATTCTGCCCGAAGCTGGAAGGTTGCACAGCGCTCCTTCAGGGCTGTCTATGACCTCTAGCTGGTCAATTTCAGTTCTTAGCTGTATCACAGCCACAATGACACATGGATATTAGTTGTCTCCATATACAATATATAGGGTTATACCTTTGTTAAATTAAAAAACCAGAAAGATATCATGGAAAGGTTATATGGTGGGTATGGGTAGGAGGCAGAGAGGTGGAAAGTAGGCAGTGTTCCCTAGTAAAGCCAATTTACACCTTAAGTACATAAGAAAACCATCTAAAAAATATTCTGACCATTGCTTTAACTAGTTGATTCAAGAGTTTTTGTCTTTAAGAAATGTGGATGTGCGTACATGACAATCAGAATGACAGAAACATCATTACGTCTACCAATCACATTACCTTACAATATGACCTTTGTTAATCAAATTGTTAAAAGTAGCATTCAGAGAGGTGATTCAGAAATTGTTCTTATCTATCTCATAAAGGCAACTATAACCAAAATGCTACAATGCCAGTGAATCTTCAAGGAAATATTGGAGCCTGTTCTATTGATGTTTTCATTAAGGAAACAAAAGCAGACTATATTGTAGTTGAATAGAAGAAAGGTATTCTAATAGGAATGCCAATGAATATAAAGAAATGACATTTCTAGTAAGAAATTAGAAAAGACATTTTTAATAAGAAATAAAATCAAGGAATACAATAAACAAAGAAGCAGTGTAATTTTTAAATGAGATAAATTCATAAAGTAATACAGAAAGCAATTATTTAAATAATTTAATAAATAAAATCTATTTGAAAGATTTGAAATTAATTTTATCATAGCACATAAGAATGTTGGAAAGGAAGGCACCTGGGTGGCTCAGTGGGTTAAAGCCTCTGCCTTCAGCTCAGGTCATGATCCCAGGGTCCTTGGTTGGAGCCCCAATCAGGCTGTCTGCTCAGCAGGGAGCCTGCTTCCACCTCTCTCTCTCTTTGCCTACCTCTCTGCCTACTTGTGATCTCTGTCTGTCAGATTAATAGATAAGATCTTTTTTTTAAAAAAAAAAAGGAATGTTGGAAAGGGAAGGAGTAAATATTAGTAGTCACAAAGAATATGTGAAGAGGTTAACATAGGCATATTGCATTTTCTTTCCCAGCATGAAAGAATCAAAATAAATGTAATTATTTACCGACAATACAGAGCTTTGAAATTCAAGTTGGTAACAGATCCAGAGAAATTCTTCTATGTTATCTATATTATGAAAGGTTGAAAACTGAGTTGGTCATTTGAAATGACTTAGATATTTAACGCCAAATATCTAGCACTGAATGGTTACATAGATAAGAACTACAGTTCTGCCATTGCTGTCATAGGAAAGGTGATTCTGAGTCTCCTTCACTTATTAACATGTATATTCAGGTTTTCTTATTTCTAGATAAGTTAATGTAAAAAGAGGATTCTACTTCATATTTTTCACATAGAATTAAAAAGGAACATAGGAGTATGGACGAATAATTAGTTTTATCCTTGCCAGTTATTACCTTTCTTTTCACTCAGCCAAGTAATTTTAAATATATGGAAATTATTCAACTAACATGATCTGAAATAAAAACACCACCACACACATGGCTAGAAACTAAAGGCACAGGTGAAAAATGTATCTGTCATAAAAACATTTCAATAAAATCAAGGGCAAAGGTTAAAATGGCTAAAGGTCAAACTAACCCTCTGGAAACATGGAGACTGCTTAACTGATTTGGGAGACTATAATTGTATTTACTTGTCTTTTGTTGGAACCATTCCAAAAAATTCCAAGCCATTCTAGAAGGGTAAATTTAGCATGGTTAAGGGAAGAAACCTCAGGACTTTTTTTAGGGACCTGCTCAGATATTACTTCCTATTCTCTATAGTGGCCTATTAGAGATATTGAGCCTTCTTTATCCAAAGAGCCGTAGTGATGGTTATTGCTTCTAAGGTACTGATTGTGATCCTAGAAATGTCAGAAAAAATACCCAAAACCTCTCACCTGCCACCAAAACCTCTCTACCTGCTTTCTGGGCACAATATCTTAGCTACTGTACAGTGGGGGTAATCTTTCTAGATGGACTCTTTTTTTTTAAATTTATTTATTGGGGTACCTGGGTGGCTCAGTCAGTTAGGCATCTGTATTAAGCTCAGGTCATGATCCCAGAGTCCTGGGATCGAGTCCCACACTGGGCTCCTGGTTCAGTGGAGAGTCTACTTCTCTCTCTGTCTCTGCCCCTCCCCCCTATTTATGCTCTCTCTGTCTCTCTCTCAAATATATAAAATCTTTTATTTAAGATTTTATTTATTTGAGAGAGAAAGAGAATGTGCATGAGTGGGGGAGTGGCAGAGGGAGAGAGAGAATCTCAAGCAGACTCCCTGCTGAGAACAGAGCCCAATATAGGGCCCCATCTCACGACCCCAAGATCACTTGACCTGAGCTGAAATCAAGAGTCAAAGGCATAACTGACTGAACCACTCAGGTGCCCTGAGAGGGACTCTTTAATGCTATATTCCAGAACATGAAGTCAGGAAGTTAAAAGCCAGGTATTTTTGTTCCTTCATGAAATGGAAGGGAACACAAGCTGCGGTTGATAGATTTTCTGATGTTCCCGGTTGATTGTGAGACAGGACCACCAAAAATGAATTGGACATTTTTTCTTTAGCTCTGTGCCTGTGGTGTCCAATATGGTAGGCACTAGATACATGTAGCTATTTAAATCTAAGTTACTTAAACTTGTAAAATTAAAAATTCAGTTCCTCAGTTGTACCAGCCATATTTTAAACATACTCACTAGTCACATATGGTAGTGCCCATCATATTGAATAACAAAGCTATAGAATATTTTTATCTACATAAATGTTCTACTGGACAGTGTTGCTTTACAGTATAAATGATGATTTTTAACATCTTACATCTTACATCTGTATTGAGCAATCTCATCACCATTTGTACTTATAGGCAAAAAAAGTTGTGATTCCAAGAGGTTAAATGACTTGTCAGGGTGACACAGTGAGTGGTGATTTGCAAAAATCTGAGACTCACCTAATTTTAAGCAAGGTCAACTGACGTCTATCAAATGTACTTTCACAGAAACTTCACACTCAAAACAGATGAGTTCCCCAATAATGAAAATTCCCTACTTAAGATTTTTTTTTTTAAGATTTTGTTTATTTGACAGAAAGAAAAAGAGAGAGAGAGACAAGCAGGGAGAGCAGTAGGCAGAGGGAAATGGAGAAGCAGGCTCCCTGCTGAGCAAGGAGTCCAATGCAAGACTCCATCCCAGGACCCTGAGATCATGACTTGAGCCAAAGGCCAGATGCTTAACCAACTAAGTCACCCAGGAACCCCCCACCTGCCTTAAGATTTCTTACACAAGATTGTCAAAGGTGAAGGGAGACTATCATGTGGTTATAGAAATCCATCACTTTTTCCTTTTCCTTGCTTCTAAATTACATTGAACTTTACACCTGTGTCTTATTTCATATTTTGGATCTTTCTGATTCATGGTCACCAATCCCAAATTTTTCACTTTAATTTATCTCATTGAATATTTTACCCTGATGTTCTAGTCACTTCTCTGGATCTAATTCATATGGAAAAACTTTGAGCCACAGATCTAGCAGATTTCTCTCACTCACAGACTCTAAAGGCGGACTATGACTGTGGCTAGGGAAAACAGATGCTAATGTCCAGGAGCACCTGGCTCAGATTCTGATCTTGCAAGTACTATAGGCAATGAGCAAACTGTAAAGTTGTAAACATAGACTATGTGATAGACCACTGCGGGCTCATTTGCAGTTTTGGATTTTTGACGACCAATATGGTCACAAAAATCAACAGTGTTTAAAAAAATGGGCAACAACAAATAGTATAAATGATTTGAATATATTATCTCTATTTTGCTAACTTCTCCATGGTCACAGTTAACACCTGTATATTTAATAAGGATATTACTCAGCCTAAAAATGTACAATTTTAGATATATTTCCTCAATGACCCAAACTTCTTTATGCTTCCTGATTTTCTATCTGTTTTTATCAATTATTGAGACATTGGTGTCTAAATCTCTGGCTATACCGTAGATTTGTCTATTTCCTTTTATAGTTTTATTGGTTTTGCTTTATGTATTTTGAAGTTCTGTTATTAGTTGCATAAATGTTTGCAACTCAGTTATCAGGTGTGTCCTGATTAATTGAAACCTTGATCATAATAAAATGAATTTAATTATTCCTGGTAATATTATTTGTTCTCAATATACTTTTTTGGTATTAATATAGTCACTCAAGCTTTTTTTTGGACTAGTTTAGCAGGGCATATCTCTTTCTATCCTTCAAATTTTGACATATTTGTTTCTTTATATTAAACCAATTACTTATAGGTAGCTCGGGTCTTGCTTTTTATCCAGTATGACACTCCCTGACTTCTGGCTGATGTGTTTAGATTGTTTAGACTCAATGCTATTATTGATATAGTAGAATTTAAATATACTATTTTGTTCTTATGTTATTATCTAAACTTTTTGTTATTTCTTGCATATACTTCTCTCCATGTATTTTTTTTTTTTTTTTATCCAAAGTAACTGCTATTAAAACTCCCCTGGAACATTTGTGTGTGTGTATTTTATTCTGTGCCACATTATTACATGTGTAGATTTGTGTAACCACCACTGCAATGAAGATAAGAGTTTTATCCCAAGGATGCCTCATGCTACTCTCCTATAGCTCCAGCCACCTCTCTAAACTCTGACAAGTATTAATCTCTTCTCCATCTTCATAGTTTTGTCACTTCAAAAAAGTCACCCTACATGAAATAATACAGTATGTAACCTTTTGAGATTGTTGTTTTCACTCAGCATAATTATCTTGAGATTATTTTATTTTATTTTTTACATATCAGTAGTTCATTCCTTTCAACACTGACTAGGACTTATGGCATATATGTATCACAGTTTGTTTATCTGTTCTCCCATTGAAGGATTATTTGGGTTGTGTCCAGAAGAACAAAATCAACAACAGATTTATCTCTGTTAAAGGTGCTGCGAAGGGAATGAAAAGACAAGCTACAGACTCAGAAAATGTTTGCAAACCACTTATCCAACAAAGGACTTGCATCTAAAATATATAAAGAACTCTCGTAAGCCAACTGTAAGAAACAAACAATTAGAAAATGGGCCAAAGACATGAAGAGACATTTCACTGAAGAAGTATTCATGTGACAAATGAATATATGAAAATATATTCAGTATCACTAGTCATTAGAGAAATACAAATTAAAACCATGGTGAAATATCACTACATGCCTATCCAAATGGCTAAAATTAAAAAATGGCAATAATACTAAATGCTGGTGAGGTTGTGGAGAAACTGGACCACCCATTCATCACTGGTGGGATTTCTAAATGGTACAGCTAGTCTGGAAAATGTTATGCCAGTTATTTACAAAGAAAGACATGTGCTTACCATATGACCTAGTAATAAAAGCTTGGGCTTTTATTCTGGGGAAATAAAATTTTAAGTTCACACAAAAACCTATATGTGAATATTTATAGCTGCTTTATTCATGATAGAGAAAAATAAAAGAATTTTTTAACAGTATAAATTCAAAGGATAAAAAGCACTGGGGGATTTACTGTGAAACTTTAGGGTTACTTAAGGACCTACTCTTTGCTTGCATGGTGCCTTCCAAGGCTCTAGGAGAAACTCTAACAATGTGTTCAAGTGGTCATTTATTTTTGTGTGATTTGTAAAGGTAAGTATTTTTTACTGTAATTAGTTAAGATTGATGTGTATTTCTACTCTTCTCCTTTATCACAATGCGTCTTGCATTGAATGGTGGCTATGGTCACTTTTGGGATCTAAGTAAGGAAGTTTATTTGGGTGTACATTGAGTTTTGGTTTAAAAGAATATATTTATGTTGCATGCAATCATTTTTGTGAATAGGTGTGTTATCACAAGCCATCCTAGATTCTAGGAATATTTTTGCTATTCACTTTACCAACACTCTAGACATCACAATGCAAATATTTAAGGTCAGAGATAGTTTTGTAGTATTATTGTTCCTATGATACTAATATATCCAAGTAGTGCCAAAGTAATAATTAAAATATACAAAGCCAGAAACTAATGTCTTAAAAATTGTTCCAAATATCAGATATATAAAATTTGGTGAATAATTTGGTGTCCTTTAGACCATATTTTTTTCTGTTTTGATGAGAATTTTATAAACTGTGATTTATAAGATTTTTTGTGTTTATAGAATATAGAACAATATCGTCATATACCAACTCTATGTGTAAAGTAACATGTTTTGTGTATCTCAGCTCTCAAAGAAAAAGAAAAAAAAGTTTAACCATGTTAGAGAAAAGGTCAGAATATTGTTCTATTTTCTCTAAAGAAAGTGTTGTTACAAAATTGTTTCCATGTAAAGAGACAATCAAAGTGTATGTCATCAGAAAAATTATGGGAGAAAAATATTATAGAATTGCATCAAGCTACTAATCAATAAAAATATACTATCTTTTAAAATTTTGTGATATCTATAGTATTTTTAAAAATTTGTCACTTTTAGGTCTTATTTTCTGATTCAAAACAAATATTCACTTTCAAATCAAATTTTGTATTCATAATTTCATCCTCATTTTCTTAAAAAGTATATTCAAAACTATACAAACATTTCTGGTAAAAATTTTTTGTACAAACTTTTTTTGGTACAATTTTATCTATTAGATCTTTCTGAAGAGAAGAGAGGAGAGATGAAGAGGGGAGAAGAGGAGAGAAGAGGTAGAAGAGAAGACAATAGAATCAGGAATGAAAGTTGGAAGCTAGAAAGCAGATGGGTGAGTAAGTAGTTGCTAACTTAGCCAACCAGAAAGTGCCTATGCAAACCATAAAGGTTCCTTAAGCTGAAGCTAAATCCTAAACTGGTGATAGTAGAAGCATAGAAGCATATAGAACCCCAGAAAGGCTCGGATAACCCAAACACAGAGGAGCATATCAAGCTGAAACCAGGAAGACCAAGTAAAATCTGCTTAAGAACTAAGTGTTCGTAACATTATATAACAATTGAATATTAATTTTATGAGCAATTGTTGCATTCCCTCAATTCATTGAGAGAAAGAGGAAATTATGTATGAGGAGTGAGATAGGGGTGTAAGCAAGTTAAGTTTTCATAATCCATAGTATGCACTTAATGAAGCTATCTAAATTGGGAAAATCAAGAAAGAAAAGCATAAACATGTTATTTAAAAATATGGAGGGAAATATCAAAAAACTTATTGAAAAGGGTTTTGTCTCAGGAACAGAGTAAGAGAGAAAGAGGGAAAGACACAGAGGTAGTATTTTTTTTTTATAAGCCGTGTCCAAACATTTAAAATTTGTGAATGCACTCAGATGGGATCTTACAAAGCCCTTGGTTCTCCAGCTTGCCTTTGTATTTCATTTTTGTGCCTTGGAGTTCTGCCTATAGCAGTACATATAGGTCTATTTTTTTCTTAAAGACCAGAGAATCATCTATTTTATTGCTATAATGTAGTTTACCTAACCAAGATTATATTGATGGACACTTAATTTGGAGTCAGATTTTTTAAATTACAAAGCCTTAGGGGCAAATCTCTCATGGCATATTTTTGTTTATATACATATAGGATAAATTCCTAGCAATGTATTTTTTAAAACTATTTCAAAGAGGGTTTTGTTTTATCTTTCTTTTTTACAAAGAAAACCTTTGTAAACAAAGGTTTACAAAGTAACCTTTTTGACTAGTTTTTTTAAAAAAATGTGGATATAGTACAGAGAGTTTTCATATACTTGTTATTAATATCTTACATTAGAATGGCACATTTTACATTAGTGAACCAATATTGGTACATTTTTATTAACTAAACTGCAAGCTTTATTCAGATTTTTTCCGTTTTTAACTCATTTCCTTTTCCTAGTCTAGGATCCCACCCAGGATACTACAATAAATTTAGTCCTCATGTCTTCTTAGGCTTCTCTTGTCTGCAATAGTGTTCCAGACTTTCCTTGTTTTTGGTAACAACCGCAATCTTGAGAAATAGTGGCTAGGTATTTTGTAAAATGGCCCTCAAATGGGATATTTCTGTTGGTTAGGATGTAGTCATGTCTTTTTCAAAGGAAGACCACAAAGGGAAAGTGTCATTTTCACCACCTCATAACCACGGTGCATACAATCAACATGACTTCTCACTGTTGATACTAACCTTGAGGCTCTATTTGTCATATTACTTCATTGTAAATTTATACTTATTTTTCCACCCCTTTTCTACCCTTTTAACATTTCATGCAAGGCAGATCTGCTATCAATGAATCCTCCCAGTTTTTGCTTGTAAAAAATATTTTATTTCTTCTTGACTTTTGAAAGGTAATTTCATTGGATATAGAATTCTAAGCAGGTTTTTTGTTGTTGTCATTGTTCAACATTTTAAATATTTCAGTCTATATTTCAATCTATCTCTTGTAGTTTGTATTGGTTCTGAGGAGAAGTCCACTGTAATACTTCTTGTTCCTCTATAGATAAGGTGATTCTTTTTTTGCTCTGACTTTTCTCAAGAATTTCTCTTTGTTTTTTATTTTTCTGCAGTTTGAATATGATATTCCCAAGTGTGTGGTTTCGGTATATGTACTGCTTGGTGTTTTTTGAGCTTCCTAGATCTGTGACTTAGTGCTGATTATTAATTTTGGAAAATTCTTGGCCATTATTACTTCAAATCTTTCTTCTGATCCATTCTTTCTTTCCCTTTTTAGTATTCTAATTACATGTATGTTATACTTTCTGAAATTATCCTACAGTTCTTGGATGTTATGTTTTGTTTTCTTCTTTTGTTTGTTTGATTTTTTTTTTTTTTTGCATTTCAGTTTGGGATATTGTCTTAATGTTAATCTCATTGGTTCTTCTCTCAGACATTTTCAGTCTATTGATAAGTCTCTCAAAGACAATCTTCATTTCTACTACCATGTTTTTTTGTTTTGTTTTATTTTTGGGGGATTTTGTTTTTTAGCACCTAATATTTATTTTTTCTTAGACTTTACAATTCTCCACTTAACTACCCATCTCCTCTTACATATTTTCCCATATTCCTTCAAATATTAATCACAGTTATTTTGAATTCCCTGTCATCTATGTTGCATTCGAGTTTGTTTGCCTTGTCTTTCCAGAATGTGTTTTTCCTACATTTGGCTTGTCCCATAATTTTTTGTTGGAAGTTATACATGTTATATTGGATAATAGGAACTGAGGTAAATGGGCCTCTAGAGTGAGGTTTATGTTAATTTCTGCAGGGGGTTGATCTCTGTTTAATGTTTGAAGTAGCAAGAGGAGCCAGTGGCCTTGAATTCCTTAAGTTTCTTTGCTTTTGACTCCCCTCTTGTGTTTTGTCACCCTTAACTATTCCCCTTGGAGAGAATTTACATCTTTCATCTCTAAGTCTGCAACTCCAAGGAGTATCTCTTTCTCACACTAGACCATACTCAACCTCTGGCAATTTGTCAAAGTTGCCATCCAAGTGTTCCAACTAGTTTGGCTCCATGGGCATCTGCTTCTGGTAAGCAGATCTCAGCTTCTGACTCTCTGGATCCCAGATTTGGGGGTGCCAATTTGTCCTGTGACTTTAATTCTCTGATGAGTCCAAGAAAAGTTATTGATTATCAGTTTATTTGACTTTATGTTGTTGTAAGAATAGGAGTGACCCAGAACTGAAATTGGAAGTGTTGTAGCAGAGGAGATATTTTGATAGATATTGGCAAGTTGCCCTCCAAAAATTTTTGACCAACTCACGTTCCCATCATAATATGTGCAATGATTTCAATATACACTTATTTTTAAATATCTTGACATCCACACTTGCTAATATTTGACCTTGAGACTGAGATAAACTTAAAAGAGAATAGATATTGAAGAAAATCTTGAAGATAACTTATTTTCAAAATGCATATGCATTTTTGTTATGTATTCACATGTGATTACATTCTATTATAATGGTGGTAGCTGTCTATTTTGATTTCCAAAGGGACTTATTAGCTTGACCTAAAGAAAGAGGAAGTGGGGTTGAGGTAGATTGGGTTCTAATAAGAATTCCTCCAGTTATGTTCATTTTTTTTTAAAGACTTTATTTATTTATTTGACAGACAGAGATCACAAGTAGGCAGAGAGGCAGAGAGAGAGAGAGGAAGCAGGCTCTCTGCTCAGCAGAGATCCAGATGTGGGGCTCGATTCCATGACCCTGGGATCACGACCTGAGCCAAAGGCAGAGGCTTAACCCACTAAGCCATGCAGGTGCCCGTTATGTTCATTTTTAATTAAAAGAAATTAATGGGTGCCTGCGTGGCTCAGTGGGTTGAGTGACTGCCGTCAGCTCAGGTCATGATCCCAGAGTCCTGGGATGGAGTCCTGCACTGGTCTCCCTGCTCAGCAGGGGGTCTGCTTCTCCTTCTGACCTTCCCCCTCCCATGTTTGCTTGCTCTCATTCTCTCTCTCTCTCAAATAAATAAATAAAATCTTAAAAAAAAAAGAAATTAATAGGCAGGAATTTTTGTAAGTTAGCAATCAAAATTGAAATTTATGACCTTGTTCTGGCTTCAGGAGGGAGTAAAGCTCAGCTATTATGTGCATGAACTGACTTCTACACTAGTCCTAGATAGTTTCAAGCTCTGTCTCTTCTTTCTTTTTTAAAACAAAAATATTCTGCTAGAATTTCTCTTAATGTCCTTGACTATTGCCAGGAATGTAATGAGTGCTTTCCTCCCTATCTCTCCTTCCATGTAGAGATGATGAAGCAGAATGAGTAGATTTTTTTTCTTTTTTCCACATGAATGTTATTTTTCCATAAATGCTTTTTCTGTAACTGAAAAATACACTTCGAAATCCAGTAAATGCTTTTTTAGTCAGCAAATAGTAGAATTTTAGCAAGCCAATGATTTTTCTGTTGGACTTAAATTTTCAAGCATTATTTGATCTCACTGAAAATTTTATCCTGAAAATAATTAATTGTTGGTGTTAAGTAGAATAGATGAAAAGAAAGGTCTGATATATCAGGGCCAAAATGCAGAAAAAGGAAAAAAGAGTCAAAGAATTTTGAATGATCAAGCCATTTTAACTCAAGTTTATTCTACTCTCAAAGTAAAAGAAGTGGAGACTATTTTAAATGGGCTATTTAATTAATTATCGTGAAGAATAACAGTGTTGTTTGTTCATTCACTGATACAAATGTCTACTCATAGTAAATAAATTCTATATTCTAAGGAATGTTAAAATGCTCTCCATTCCTGTAAACAATACGTTATGTAAAGGAAATGAAATATGAAACAAAGCCAAAACTCTTACTGCAGCTTTGTTTTGTTAAGTTCTGTGTTCGTAAGATACTGTCAGCCATGATGAAATGTAGGACGTTATTAAATGTTATCATTTAACGACATGGAGTATGAAAAAATAAAAGCAAGTCACACTTGATGGTGTGGTTGGGACAAACTGAAGAAGTTATCTTCACATTTATATGACAATATTGCTATAAGCTGTGTTGAAAACTGGCAAATATTCAAGTTTTTAAAAAAATAATTCAGGTTCTACCCCTTCTGACCATAGAAGTATATGTATCTTGTAGGAAATCATCACAAAACAAAAGTTAAAGATTTCATCTGCATCCTGATCTCATTTTTTTAGACACTATATTTTACTAAAAACAGTTTTTGGACCTAAGGAATTGAAGTAAATATGAATTTTTTTAAGAGATTATGCAGCCAATAAAAGTAAATTTAATTACCAAATGAAAACTTACTATATGAACATAAGGTCTTTCACTCCCAAATCCCTCTGCTTCTGTTTTAACAGAGTTGCTGAGTGGGAGAATGTTCTGAAATCGCCCACTTTACAGCTCACTTTCTAAACCAGAAGCCTAGGATTAGAGAGGTTTTATCCGTGTACAGATAAGTAACAGTAGTTAAAATATCTTCTACATTCAGGCATCAGGAATCACCTTTGTTCTCTTGTCTTTCCTTAAGTCAGAAAGAAGTTTCTCAAATATTCTCACATTACTAAATGTTATACTTAAATATTTGTTTATCCCATTAAAACTGGCACTTAGAATGTATGTGTCTTCTCTTTTTCTTGACTTGATTAGAAAATCATTCCAGAGAAAGCTCTCAATCCTAAAAACAATTTTTTGTATCATGAGAAAAACAATGCTTGGAATAATGGTGCCATTTGCAGGTACAGTCCTACCATGTGAACTCTAACCCTAAGCTTATTAAGAGGCATATTAATGAGAATCTAGTCAATTTCATGATGAGTGGGGGGTTAATATTTAGTTGGTCAATTTATTTACTAAAGATTAACTACTTTCAATAAGTGATATATCAACTCTTTATTTGTGGGCTAATTATTTTTATTGAGAGCAGACTAGGAACAAGAATATGGAATGAGAAGAAACAGGGAAAGAGAAGTGAGAAATAGAGTTGATTTTTTACTGTTGGGAAGATAGGCAATTTATATTGGCAATCCTTTTTCAGATGCAGTAGTGAGGAGGTATTTAAGTAACAACCAACCCATGTAGCAGAAAAGTTCTGCTGCCTTCTCAAGCGTATGTGTAGTAATTACCAACTCTTTCTGGAGACCCATTGCTGTCCCTCTTTTTTCTTGGTCAGTCTGACTGCATTTTAGCTCATCCAAGGATGGGTCATTGTTCAAAACCAGTTGTTTCTTTTGCACTCTTTTTACTGATTTTAGCTTTTTGAGCTCCTATAGTGGTATACTGCAACAGTCTGAATCTAGAGAAGCCTATGCAGTTCAGCAATCTCTGTGTTGAAAATGTATTATTCCTAGCCTGTTTGTTGGTATCAAATATAACATTTTCCTGTGTAATGAAGTAGGGTTCAATGTAGAATAATGAGCTCCAAAGTAAGAAAGTATGGGGTTATGTCCCATCTCTACCACTGTATAGGTGAATGTCCTTAGCAAAGTGCATTTATTCTCTGAGTCCATATTTTCTCATTGGCAAGTGAATGTAATAATAGCACTTGCTTCATGGATTTTAAGTTATTATTACATGAGCATCTGCCTGAACAGTGCTTAGCATAGAGCATGGGGTATAACAGACACTCGGTGAATGATACCGTAGAAAAGAGGTTGAATAAATAGCATGGCAAATCTACTCTAACTAGAAGGAAATTGAGTACAGTACTCATGCCTTGTTTAAAGCCATTCCTTGGAAATGTGGTGAAGTATTTAAAATTAGTTGCCATGAATCTTAGAACTCAGGTGTCAAGTGTGTAGCTTTCTGGATTCAAGCCACAAACTGGAGGGCACAGAATAGTGGCAGACTCTGATTCTCATAGCTGATAGAGCCTAACCATAATCCATCAGGCCTAAGGCATCAGATAAACTTGTGGTCTTCTTAACATCAGTCATTATTAATTAATTTAATTATTAAAGCAGGGTATATCTCAGGGCGAATTCCTGCCACTCAAAGACAAGTCTTATGGCTCTTATCAAACAAGGTCCCAAAACAGATGATCTATTTTGTGAAGCTGTTCCTTACAAGCTGACTTAATGAAACAGAAATTTAAGAAACTTCCCTTCTAGAATTATTGAGATTTGGCTTTTTAACTATACATTATGACTCAGAAAAAGAAAGAAAGGGGGAAAAAAAAAGTTAAAGAATCAATAACTATTTTCTAGCCAATTACTCCTTGCTAATTTCTAGTGGACTTATGTTTCTATGATAAAGTATGACTTGGAATTTAAAAGATGTGTGCTAAGTAATATAAATATTGCTCTAGTTATTTGATGTAGTCGTGGAGGGTTCAAAGTAGGTTAGTCATTTTTCATTGCAATAGTTCATGCATTTTTTTTTTTTATTTGCTTATGGCTACTCAACAATGCTCTTTCCCAGTGTTTGACATTTATTCCAGCAGGTCAGCAGATAACATAAAAAGAAATTAAATACTAAGTTGTAAATTGACTCTTTGTTAAGCAGTAGGGTGGAAATTTTGATAGAAAAGCTATCAACTGTATAAACAACTGTTTAAAATAAAGTTTGTGAATGATGTATGGTTTCCAATAATCTATTCTTTCCTTTTTCTCCTGTACCACTGATTATCAAGATTCCAATAACTATAAATAAACTCTCCAGATGCAGAGGCTGAAACTGCCAATCAACATTCTCTGCCGTCTTCTGTGAGTTCCTGGATGTGTGCCTTCCTATTTTTTCCTGGTAAGGAAATGTGTTCAGCATGCCTTATGCTGGGTACTTCAATATTAACTCTTTCCTGAGGACTTTCTACTTTAACATCTACAAAGTCATAAATGTAAGCTGACATATACAAAAACGCTATATTGATACTATTGCCAAGAAATTTCTTTAAAGCCAGTCACATTCCAAGGCAGTGTTTCTCAAATTGGTCCCATTGAAATTCAAAGGAAGCAAAAGAAACACTCTTTAAATATCTCTGTAATTCCCTCGAAAAGCCCTCCAGTGTCCTAGTGTCCTTTTGTTTGTTTAAGTAAGCTCCAAGCTCTGGGCTTGAATTCAAGATCCTGAGATCAAGACCCAAGATGAGATCAAGAGTCAGATGCTTAACTAACTGAACCACCCAAGTGCCCCCAACTGCTGAGTGTCTTTTACCCCACATTGAAGAATCCAAGGGTAACCTTTAACCTCTTCCTTCTTGCACTGTCCTTTCTGTCTTGTTCCCTTGTTGGCCAGGGAGCCCTTTGAGCTTGAACTTCCCTTACCCAAAATGCAAAGTAGACAATGGACTAGCTACATGGATCATCATTACCGGATCTTTAGTGAGTGAGGTTAAAATTCGTAATAGTCATTAGGATGTTAGCTCAAATCATTTCCATTTTCATTTTTAATATAATAAAAAGTCTTTGACTCAGGCAACTAAATGATTTCTACAGTTGTGGTTCCCTGCCATTGGTTACTCTTACTGCCTTAGTTTCTATGAGGTTGAGTTATAAATTGCACTGTTATTAGTCTTATTGCCTTGTTTCTATGAGGCTGAGTTATAAACTGGAGAAAGCTTTACTAATCCCAGAAGGCTTTCTGAAATAGTTTTGTAGTTAAAATAAGAAATAATTATTGGGAAGACGCATTTGCTTTAGACAATAGTTAGGAATATTAGTCCATTGCTGCGGGGGTGCTGGCTTCATGAGCAGGTAAGTCTATAGGGGCTCACAGGAGTGATGAGGGAGCACGGGGCTGGCTGAAGACAAAGCAAAAGCTGGCGCCTTGCACCCCCCTCTCCAAACCTCCCTTCCCCTCACCTTCCCTCAACCGCAGGGTACATAACCTACCATCCCCCATCCCTCACAACCCGGGGCGGCAGCTCTTCCTGCCCACGGGTCCTGTTCCCGTGCTTTAATAAACCATCATTTTGCACCAAAGATGTCTCAAGAATTCTTTCTTGGTCATCGGCTCTGGACCTCAGCTCACTGAACCTCACCTAGGTTCTAGAACTTCATCAGGAGGACCTCAGGCTTGGTTTAGACACAGCTACTGTTGATGAGGGGGAGCAGAAGGCTAGCTGAGGATAAAGCACAAGCTGACATCCTGCAACCCCTCCACCTCCCAGATGGGACATGTGTGACATTCTTCCTGGAAGCATCCGATGATCTTTATGTTAATGTCTTGCTAGAGGGAAAAACAACCTTAACTTGACAATGGCAAGGGCTTCAATATCCTGAGAGTCCTCTTTAACACATGAAAATCCTTTTAAAACCTCCCTTTTCCTTACCTCCCCAAACTCCTGAGGATATCATCAGTCATTCCTCACAACCCCAGGGTAACCTCTTTCTGTCCAGGGGTCCTGTTCCCATGCTTTAATAAAACCACCATTCTGCACTAAAGACGTCTCAAGAATTCCTTCTTGGTCATCGGCTCTGGATTTCACTTCATCAAACCTCACCTATATTCCAAAACCACATTACTGCCATCTTAAAAGTCTTAATAATTTTATCCTTGAACTCAGGCTTTTAAGTGACATTAAATAGGGCAATGAAACATGCGTTTGAAGAGATAAGATACATATCTTATTATGGCTGTGATTCCTTGTTGCCCCATTCTCATATAATGGTCACAGTGGCCCCTGAGCACAGGACTCAGGTGGACCCATGATGCACAGGAGTTCACTGTAAGGTGGGGCAGATCAAAGCAATATATTAGGTTTATGACTGAGTGGGGGAAGGGCAGTCTGACAACCCTGAGAGGTCCCTTTCTCTTTTTGAAAGGGAATTTGCTCCATATGCAGATAGCAGATAAAGGAGTTCTAAGAAACACAAATAACTAAGGAAGTCTAGCCTATCTTTCCTTACTCCTGTTACTTCCCTGTATTAGCCAATCACATATGCTAGAAATCGTGATCCAAAGGAAAGAGAGTGATCATGGCTACCTTTCCTGTTAGTCCTTCTTTACCCATTGAAGGTAGTGTTAGAATGTGCTTGCACTGAAGGTTGAAGTAAAAACAGCTGAGTTAGTATTCTGCAGCATTTTTGCCCTTCTGGGGTAAGAATAAAATACACAGGCAATGTATGAGCTATAAAGTGTAATGTATGAGCTATAAAGTGTAAATTGTGTGATTTTGATGATTCTACATGCAAGTTAAAGGCTTTTATATTTGTATTTAAGACTAGCTTTACAATATAAAAATGAATGGTAAAATTCATGCTAATAATTAAAATTTTTACTTTTTCTTTATTTATAATGATTTAAGTAAAAATTAAAAAGACACCATGACAAGTCAAGAGAAAAGACTGGAAGAAAGGGATAAGTGTCACATTTTAATACTTCTAGGAGCATGTTATTTTCTGCTTTTTGAAAAAGAGTTCTACATTTTCATTTTCTTCTGGCCCCTGCCAATGATATAGCTGGCCCTCATTGCTCCAAAGTTGTCTGGGTTTTGCCCTATCATTAAGGGATGGAGTTTGGGACAAAGGGAAGGGGAGGTGAGATGCTAAAGGAACAACTCAAACCCCTTCACTCCTGAGGCCGTGAGGACTTTTTTCTGACCTTAAAGTAAATCTTTTGATGTCACCATAAGCTCTGTTTTGCCTTTTCAGTTTCTCTGATATCCAACCTCACGATAATTCCTTGAGTCTTAGTATCAGAAAGTGCTAAGGTGTAAATTCTGTTCTGGTTTCTTTCATCTGTGTCCTAACAGAAGGTTTAAAGTTTCTGGACAGATGAACTTCATGCCTGGCCCCCACCAACATGCCCTGCCCTTACCTGCCTTACTCTGAACAGTTCAGAAATAAAAGCTACTTGTAGTTCTTCGAAGGTGCCCTATGTCTCAGGCCTCTTTACTTGCTTCATGTGAATCTTCCTGTCTAGAATCTTCTCCCTTATCTTCTTCACCTAGATAATTACTCTTCAAGCTCTAAGTATCATCTTTGGCACTACCCCATCTAGAAGCCCTTCCTGTTCCTTCACAAGGTGAATTAAGAGGGCACCTGGGTGGCTCAGTGGGTTAAGCCGCTGCCTTCGGCTCAGGTCATGATCTCAGGGTCCTGGGATCGAGTCCCGCATCGAGCACTCTGCTCAGCAGGGAGCCTGATTCCTCCTCTCTCTCTCTCTCTCTCTGCCTGCCTCTATGCCTACTTGTGATCTCTTTCTGTCAAATAAAAAAATAAAATCTTTAAAAAAAAAAAGAGCCACAGGGTCTCTTGGCTGTCACTCTACTCCATAAATACTATATGACAGTGAAATCATCTGTTTGTGATAGTCTTCAGACCACATTGCAATATGTTTTTCATTTGCTGCAAGTTCTGTAGTCTTGGGCACACACCAGGTATTTATATATATATAATATATACATATATATATTATATATATAACTGAATTAGATGTATTATAATCTAATATGTGATATCTTTCTTTTCTGGATATTATTTATGTGGCTTTCACCCAGAGATCACCAATATATATATAGAAATTATATGCATCTGTTGGGGTACCTTGGTAGCTCCATCAGTTAAACATCTGACTCTTGATTTTAACTCAGGTCATCATCTCAGGGTTGTGAGATTGAGCCCCAAAACATGTGGCAGTCTCAGTGTGGACTCTGCTTAAGATTCTCTCTCTCCCCCTCCCTTTGCCCCTTCTTCCCTCTCCCTTATCACTGTCTCTCTTTAAAAAAAAAAAAAAAATTAATCAATCTAAATAAATAAAGAAATAGAACAACTTATATGCATTAGCATTATATTTCTAGAGTTTTTAAAGTCATAGATTCTTAAAATTAGAAGGACCCCCAGAATCTCCTACGGATGCTGGGATCCCATTTACAAAGCCTCGATCCATTTTATTTTATCATTTAATTTAATTTTACTTTTTTAACTGTAGTTGGGGGAAGAGGATGATTGAGGAAGAGAGTTTCATGGATCCTTTCTATCCAAAGCCAATCCCTAATATAAATTCTCTTTTCCAGAAGCCTATCCCAATCATAGATGAGCTACTCGTGTAAGAGGTAGGGGAAAGTCACCAGAAACTTAGGCAAATCCTTTCATAAAAATATCCAACAGAAGACACAAAATTTGCAGGTATTTGAGAGTTCTATTATTTGCTCAGCTAAGAAAATCCAATCAGAAAACACTTTTGGATCCTCTTCGTGGGGTTTAGCCAGAATTTTAATTTCTTAGGACTTTTTCAAATCTTTCCTTCCAGAGAAAAGTTAATTGCCTTCAGTTGTCATTTTCGTCCATATCCTGCATCACTTACAAGATTGACGTCTGTTCTTCTCAGACTAGAACAAGTACACTGAATTGATTCCAAGAAACAGCTTCCATGTTTTTCAAGTTCTTCAGTGTCATTATCTCCTTATACATCTGTCATACCTACCTTCACACAAACACACCGACATATATGACTTTAGGCTTCTGGGGATGAGAAAAGCCAGCCTTGCTGCTCAGATTGGAGACTGATCATCAGTCCACGTGTCTAGGGACCCAGCCTAATGAAGAGGGCTTGGGCCAGGAACTTCACAGATCTCTTCTCCTTCATGTCCTGTTGCCAGGTCTTTATGAGGTTCCAGGGTTTCCTACCTTGTAGTGTCTCTCTGCTGACACCCTCCACTGCCGAGATAGACAATGCCTTCCTAACTTTGCCAGCAGCTAATTTTGAGAGTTGAAAGAAAAAAGTATATGCAGAGTCCAAGGTGCCATATGTATTGAGAGCTCATTCTTTTATATTCCTTTGCATGGATGGTTAGTCCAGATGGGGTGGAGCAGAGAAGGAAGGGCCATGAGAGATGAAGAAAAGTTAGCCTAACGCTGGTTTACCTGTTTGACCATGTACTGATTTAGACCTCTTAATAATCGGAAGAATGTTTTTCTCTGAAAAGAAAGTGAATTGCTAAATTATAAAACAATGAGATGGAGAGACTTCTTACCCATGATTTGACTGTGGATTATTTCTTCCTCTCCATGTTTGTCCATTGAGAGTCAGAATTGCTTTGAAATTTAATAGATACAATAGATAACAGAGCCTGGCTTGCTTCTGGGCAGCTCTGGAGGGCCCCTAGCACTCAGAGCCATAGGTAAGTACCACCGTTTATGGCCTGTAGCATTGTGACCACTGGGATAAGAAAAACAATACTTCCTGCTTCTAAAGACAGCTGCACGTGCAGCAAGGGTCATCTGGGCGCCACTGTGTCCCTCCCCTAATGTAGCTGGTGCTTCATCAGTGAGTCAGGACTGGGGGAGACGCGAATTGTTTTTTATTTTATTTTTAATGTTCCCTCTAGGCCCCAGACTCACTGGAGACATCCTGACACAGAATGCTTTGCCCGGCACAATATGATGCCCTTTACCTAGTAAAAGAGGGAGTCTCATAAAGGTGCTGCCTTCCCCTCAGAACAAACAACGGAAATGCATCAGGAGAGCTCAGCTGCAGACAGAATGCCCATCGTGGAGCAGGAGCCACTCTGGGATTCCTCAGATGAAAGCCGATTTCAATGAACATTGTGCTTCCCAGGCTGCTTCCTCTTGCTCAGTAAGAGCTACAGAAGGAACATCCCACTTGCGTCTGCTGACACAAAAGAATGCTGTGGCTGGGAGATCTTATCAAGCCTTCCTGTGACACAGTAACAGAGCTCCAGTGTGTCTTATAAGAATTGCTCATTGTTTCACAGGACGACTGGCTCCTTGGGGTGGGATCTGATGGCATGTCAGGGAGTGGAGGTAGGTGGTGTGGCGGAGGGTGGGGGGGTTGGAGAGGGTGGTCAGCCAGCCACATGACCCAGATTGCTGGCTGTGGGGAAGTCAGCTGGAGGATGGAGCTGCACCCAGGTTGGCTAGGGAGCTAAATCTATAAAGTTAAAATACGCACATGCCATCTACTTACTAGTATCTTCCACAGTGTGAACTAGAAGTGATGGTCAGGGTTTCTCTGTTGTTACACATTCTTCCTTCTTTATTCATCGATTCGCTTAAGCTGTTTGATTATGGTAAAATAGAAGAGAATAAAGGAGAATTGTTCTGAAAACAGAAATGTATTCACTTAAAATCATCTCTGGACAACTTGGATGTGAAGTAAATGTTTTAGTGTGTATGCTACGAACCTCAGAAATACGTACTTGTTTTATGAGGATGAACCTCAGGTTTAACATCCTCATATTTATATTTAAGAGTACAAGTTAATAAATTGAATGAACTAAGTTTGGCCAATTTGAGATGTTTCCTTTCCTTAGAAAGTTCATGGCTTCCTAGTTTAGGTCTTTTCTTTCTTTCTGTTTTTTAAAGGTTTATTTATTTATTTATTTTACAGAGAAAGAGAGTGGGCAGTGGGCAGAGGGAGGAGAGAGGGAAATCATCTCTAGCAGATTCTCCACCGTATGTGGAGCCCAACAAGGGGCTCAATCCCAGGACCTGAGATCATGACCTGAGTTGAAACCAAGTCTGATGCCCAACTGACTGAGCCACCCAGATGCCCCTGGGTCTTTTCTAATAGAAAAAATGGATGGTTACTTGTCTAGCTATATGGAGAGTAGAATTGGGTTTAGTTCTCTTTCCTCTTTCTCTTTCTAAAGGTTTGTTACAGTAATCAGTACATACAAGATATATATAGCTGGCAGTAAGACATGCCGAGCAAAAAGGGTGACTGTGAGTTTCCCAAAGGGAGAGTGCTTGAGGTGAACGTTTATAATTTTTCCTTTTATATCTTCATGGAGTACATTCTGAAATGGCCTTTGCCCTAAATGTCCTCATAATCAATTACTTCAACAAAAAACCCCAACTATTCTCCTCTTATTCTGTGCAAGATCCTGAGGATCAAGGGAAAACCAAAACACCATCTCTGCTCTTAATATATTCATTATTAAAATTACCAAATGTTGTGGTTATGTATAGATTTGTTTTCTCTGAGTGAACTGTGAGCATCTTGAAGACAGGAGCTAGGTCATATCCCTCTTCTTGTCTCCTTTGCTAAGCACAATGTCTTAAACATATTAGTGTTCACTAGACACTTGTTGGATAGATAGATGATGGATGGATGTACTGACAGACAATAGGTGGCTGGCTGCTTAGGCTGTGGTGCCTACATTTACAAATGGGGGTTTCATTCAAGTTGTCTACGTGGTTCTCGTCATGACCACACCTGTTAATCCTCTAGGACTTCATTATTCCACTCTGAGATGCATCAAATAAAGAGATTTTTCAAGATCACATAGTCTAGCTCCTTCCATTGACAGCTAAGGAAACAAGACTCCGAGAATCTAATTTATTCACAGTCCCATCCTAATAAGTAAGTGCCAGATCTGGGTTAAAATCCAGATCTCTTGCTTTTCAGTCAAATGCCTGCTACATTATGTTGTTTTCCATGACTCATATTTGGAGACTTTAAGGGACCCTGTGGAGCAATCTGTCACTCTTGGCTTATCTGTGAGAAAAAGTGGGGCTAGAGCAAAACTAGGTGAGAGGAGCCTAAGGACTGCTGAATTCATTTGTTGATGGTACTGAAGAAAGGTAAGAACAAGAATGACTCATCTTTATTCAGGGGGATGTCATTCATGTTTTTCTCCAAAGATGCAACACTCAAAACTCAGTGGGCATTCTATTCCCTCCCTAGTCTCCTGGACAACATTTGGAGATGGTGCTGTCCAGCCCTACTCCACTGGCCAAGATTTCTGTTTGATGCAGGGTCCAGCCTTTGAAAGCCCTTTCCAAAGAAGCTCATGCTGTCTACCTAGCAGCAAGGCTGGCATGATGACACTATCTCTCCATCCTCTAGCTACTGGGACAGGCTCCCAGCATATAATCTCTGATTGCCTGGATTTCTGTTTCTCTGAATCACACTGCATCTAAATGCCAGTGATTGACCTGTTCTAACAATCCCTTCATTAAGAATTTAACTTTTTAGATTAAACTATTTTAGAACGAACATAACAACGTAGATGAATCTCGAAATAATTGTGCTGAGTACAATAGGCCAGACAAAAAAGAGCATATACTGTCTGATTCCATTTACATAAAACTCTAGAAAATGAGAACTAATCTTAAGTAAGAGAAAGCACATCAGTGGTTAGCTGGGGAGTTGGGAAAGGAGAGGTAGGAAGGGAGAGTTAGAAAGAGAAGTGAATTTTGAAGGTTATGAGTATTTTATTTACTTGAGTGTAGTAATGGTGTCATGGGTATATGTATATATTACCATTTATCAAAATGTACAATTTAAATATGTGCACTTTATTATATGTCAATTACAATCTGAATAAAAAACATCTTTTTTAAAAGAATGTAACCTTTTAAAATTTAACCTAAATATGATATTAATCAGGGTTCGATGACAGAAGCAGAAACACTAGGGTGTGTGTGTGAGTGAGTATCTGTGTGTGTGTTCATCTGTACCTGATGCACCTATCCCAGGTCCAACCAAAAATACATCACTTTTCCTCAGAAGAGGATATAAAGTTCTTTTCTGACTTGAGGTGATGTTTATTCTTAGTGTGATTCTAACAGATTCACATTTTTCCTTTGCTATCCTATAACTTATATACTGAGATTATTAAGTTAACTACTTTTAACACATGTTAGATAGTCAGGGGATGAGAAAAGACAAACATAAAAAATAACTGGTTAAATATATATGCAAAATATGTTTATATATATATACATATATATAGTCATATCACAATGAAGAAAAAACACTCAAAACTTATAATACTTATATCTGCAAATCGTCATGTGGTCATAGATGGTATTTATAACTGCTTCCTTCCAGTACTCATTCCATATTCCCTTTGTCTTTAGCAAAGACCTCAGCTAGTTGTGGATTCTTGCCTGGTGGGGTGAACCAAATCTTTATTCCTGAAGGGTCTGGGTCATTAACCGTCCTTTTTAGCTTAATACAGGATATGGGAGTACGGGGAGATAACCCAGAAGATTTTTAACATCAGAGACACACTCTCCCTTACCTCTGTGCAAGGAAGCCTGAGTGAGTTCAATCACTCCCTTCTTTGTCTGTTGATTCAGTGGCATGTGTCAAAGTGTCCAGGGACATACCAGTTCACTAGAATCATCTTTGGGTCCCCTGGTGGGAATATTCCTCCTTTTGGAACTAAGACTTCTAGACTAGCAGAGTCTAATATCTTAAGGATGGGAAACAAAAATTTAGTGGGTCACTAGTGATAACAGTGAGAGGACCCTTTCCTATAACACCCTTTGGTCCCAGACCCATGAATCTTGGACACAGGAGAAAAAGAAATATATATCAGATGATGATTTAGAGCATACTTTGCATCCTAGACATCCTAGGCCGTTCTGCCAAGCTATCAAGCCAGCATCTTTTGACTGATGGGAGTCCTGGTAAGACCAGTAAACTGCATGAGCCAATTGCTGCATTTCATTTAATATAAAGTAAGTTCCTCAGGCAGATGCACTGTGCACAAGCAAGGCGTAACTGTGTCCAGAGTAAGAACAAAGCATGTCTGTTCTGTGATGGAAGTGATCTGATCTAATGTTATCAACCTGCCAATAGATGGCTAGCTGATAGCTGGGAATGGTGCCATGTCAGGGGCTCAATATTGATTTCTGCAATTTGCAGATGGAGCACTGCATGGTGGCCGTAGCCAGGTGGACCTTGGTAAGCAGAAAAGTATGTTGCTGAGCCCATGTATAACTTCCATCTTTGCCACCATTGTCACTTTATTCATGGACCAATTGGGCAATGACAAGAGTTGCTGGAGAAGGAGGCTGACTGATGTCCAATGAATGGTGCATCCTATCCAAATATTCCTCTGCTGAGTTTAGTCTTTGGTGAACAATCACATAGAACACAAATATTATCACAGGCCATGCCCATTTAGAGAGGTCTGTCAATCTCTCTTTCCTTTAGATCTCTTTGTTACCAATTTTTCAGTGTGTTCCTTCCAAATCTCTGACCTTCTAACTAAGTATTAGCTATGACCCATGAATTAGTGTGACTTGTACTTCTGGAAACATCTCCTTCCCAGCAAAATGGACAATCAGGTGTCAGCTAAAAGTTCCATACACTGAAATACACTAGGAGTTTTGTCCTTCACCGCTGTCCTACAGGGCCATCTCAGAGTGGGGCTGTCATGCTTCACCTGAACATTTTCTTTTCAGCTGTCCACTGTTAAGTGACTTCTGGCCTCTTTTGCTGAATCATGTGCAGACTAGGCCTGAGTTTTTTCTTCCTTCATCACCTGGTCGCAGGAGCTCCCCAAGAGGTCATAAATGCAGGTTAAAAGAGAGAAGACAATCAAGAGTAGGAGTCATGGGTGGTGGGACCACTTACTCATGTAACATGCTTGTGCCTTCAGGTTCGTTCAAGCCTGATTTCGTATTTATCACCCCCCTTTGAGAATGAAGTACTTCTGCACATGCTTAACTTTATGGCTTGGTCAGTCAGAAAATACCTAGTAATAGGCAGCTTAGGTCACACACTTGGTAACTTGGTGAGCCGTCGCTAAGCACTGAATTTCTACTACGGCCCAGTAGAAAAAGAAGAGCTATTTCATAAAAAAAGAATAGTTGTCCACAGAAGATGCAGAGCTTTATTCCAAAATCCTAAGAATCTATATTGTGATCTCCCTATAGGAGTCTGAAAAAGGCTCTAAAATGCATCCCTATCTTGACATTTCAAGTACCATTGAATCTTCTGGATGATATGGTCCAAGTGGCAGAGCTGTTTGTAGAGTGGTCTGGACTTCTCATAGAGCTTTCTCTTATTCTGCACCACACTCATGATTAATAGCTTTTGGGTCGCTCAGTAAATGGGTCAGAAAGGGTACCTCAACATAACTGCAATTGGAACCTTAGACCTTTCACTGAGGTTGCAGGTCCCTGGTTTATATGGGATTTATTTCCCTTATCTCAGCCACACTATGTCTTATCATTGTGTCTAGAGCTGTTGCTACTGCCTGCTACCTGAGTGCAGGAATCTGAGAAGCTGATGGAGGATCCAGGGGAAGAAGGCTACTGCCTTACACTTGTGTGGTGAGATAAGCAACAGTGTAGGTGAGCTAAGGCATGGCTGCTGCCCCATTCTGCCCTCCCCATCTTCCATAACAATCCTTCCTACAGTCCACCTTAACCAGAAACATACTGGACCAGGAATTCTGGGAAAGGTAGTTCATCCTAGCCAAGGTGACACACTACAAAACCACCACAAATACAACGTATAGTAGATTGTTATAGTAGATCATTATAGGGTAGAGAATCCAATTAAAAAAAAAAAAAAGTTCATGGCATGATCTTCTTTTCTGAAGAATTAATCTAACAAAATAGTTCTTTTCACCTACAAGGCCTTGATTCCATGGAATATCTGTGTGCTCTCTGGTCTTGGGAGATTATCAAAAGACAGCTCTTTTCAGAAACATATATTATTTTTTAATAAATAAATGCTTAACAGTGTGAAAATATATTCACAGTTAGAAGGTATTTTTTTTTTTTTTTTATCAATTGCTTTTCCAGAGAGACTAAAGTTTGTTTTGGTTTGAGGGTTTTGTTTTTTTTTTAATGTTTCAACTTCAAAGAATTAGAATTTGCTTTTAAGTTAAAAAGTGTGCTTCAGGCCAGCGCAGTGTAATATGCTTTCACATTTTAATGAAAAGAAAGTCCCAGAATTTGCTCTCTTGGATGCCTGGAATGCTGGTCAAACTGGTGCTGGTGAATGACCATTGTGGTTCCAGAATGGGCTCTTCCTGGAGAGGAGAGAATTGACCATCTCAATTTGCGCATGTGTTTTGTACAGATAGCTTTCTTCTTCTTTTGTTTTGGAAGTCTATGGACTAAAAGACAGCTGACATCAACTTTTGTCTCTGACCATAGGAATCTATGATTTTCTCTCAGAAAATGGTAAGACAATTGCTCTATGCAAGGAAGGAATGTGTATGTGTGAGTGTGTGTGACATGGCTGGTTTGCAGGGACTTAGAGGACATAATTCATGACAGATGAGAGCTGAAGGAAGAGAAAATACAAATGAGACAAAGGGAAAGGAGGTTTTCAAATTGCCCTTCCTTATCTCAAGCCAATTCATGACTTCTTGATGAGGATATTGTTGGTGTTTTAGAAACACCAACAGCGCTGGTGTTTCTAAAAATTCCCATCACACAATAACTGTCAACACCTGTCTCTGACACAGAAGCCAGGAAAAACCAGAAGTGGGAAAGATATTTAAGTGCACAGGGGCGCCTGGGTGGCTCAGTGGGTTAAGCCGCTGCCTTCGGCTCAGGTCATGATCTCAGGGTCCTGAGATCGAGTCCCGCATCGGGCTCTCTGCTCAGCAGGAGCCTGCTTCCTTCTCTCTCTCTGCCTGCCTCTCTGCCTACTTGTGATCTGTCTCTGTAAAATAAATAAATAAAATCTTTAAAAAAAAAAAAAAAGATATTTAAGTGCACAATGTTACTGTTGTAGTGGCGGTCAAAATTGGTCATCCCAGCTAATTTGCTGAGTTGAAGGATTAAAAAAATAGCTATGTGGTGTCTTTGACATAGTATTGGCTGAAGAATTATTTAACAAATACAGTTGGGTGTTTGATGAAACGGGGAAAGAGTTGCATTTGCTGTTTATATAGACATTTAGCAAATATTTGGTCCTATCCCAAAAGAGTTCTGACTTTTTTCCCCCCCCACCATTTTGGTCTTTGAGGCTTTAAAATCTCAAGTAAAGTTGACCCTTACAATGAAAGCATGTTTAGGATCAGAATGGACAGAGACCCCAAACAACTGGACAAAGGAGGGAGGGACAGAGTACAGAATGGAAAGAATTATGGAAATTCTCCACCCATGGACTGGACATATCCGTGCACAAACAAAGCTTCTGGATTAGGGCTGTATTTTAGAAAAATGTGATAAAACTTTTGATAAGCCCTAGGGGGCCCTGAGAGCATAAGCAATAAATTCTTCTTCCTTTTTTAATCCTTCAAAATTCAGTACCACATCCTGAGCAGTTGAAGGGGAAAAACCTTTTGTCAAATCTGTTCCCAAATGTCTCTCTCCCTTCTGGAGGCCCTGAAGTCTGAGCTGCTGTCCAAAGGGAGAGGCTGTGTATCAGCAATTCTGCTTCTGGGTCCATCAGTTCTTGTCCTAACCATGCGAATCCACCATTACTAACTATATGACTCTGAGAGGACTACTTGGCCCGGTATCACAGGAGGAGCGGTCAGGCACGTTTCTCTCTGGATTGATGCTGTTTCTCCAGCTCTGTGGTTTGCTCTGTGTCACTCAGGACAAGGCAGAGAAGACAGATGCAGGTCCCTCTGGAGTTTTGCTCCCTGCAGGCATCTCCCAGTGCTTTGTAATGGGGAGCCAAATATCCGAGGTCCCTTGAAAGTGTTTCCTTCCCCTAACACATCTTTGTTGAACCACTTTGTCAGAAAAAAGTCTGTCGATTTTTAGGGTTTTGAGACTACAATAAAATTGCTTACGCCCTGTTGGTTAATATTAAGCACTCAGATAATCTCAGAGGTGGTTGTAAACATCTGGCTCTAAGCTGCATTTTTCTTAAAAATAGTATGACCCATCTCCTCCATTTCCTTTTGTGTTTGACTTGGGACTGCCAGGCCCAAGAAGGGCATGCAGTTTACTTGTGGTCAAATGTTATATGTTACTTTGGTGCTTTACAGCTTTCAAAAAGCTTTTACACAAAAATGATCTCATTGAGTTTTCAGAGAACCCAATGAGGTGGGTAGGGTGGATGGATACTCATCACCATTTCTCAGAGGAGGAAAGAAGAGTAAACGAGTTATGCAACATGGCCAAGGTCACACTGCACTTTAGTGGTGGAAGTAGTTTCCAACAGAGGCATCTATCCTTTTTCTTTTTTTCAGTCTATTTCATCACACTGAGCCACCTCTGAAGGACAGGTCCATGTATCATCCTGATTCAACAGTCAGGTTACATACCTACAAATCTGTAGCCACATTGTGGTATCTCAGTAGCTACGCTTAAGAGGTGACAACTGGTTCCATATTTCCATATCCTTTTTCCTCCGCAACTATTTTCATTTTCTTCCCTTGCCTGTATCCCCTGTTTCCCATTCACTAAAAGCAAAAACATCCTCTTCTATTTCTTTTGGTCCTTTTCTTTCTCCCTCTTTTTCTCTCTTTTTGTCTTCCTCTCTCCTTTTGCTTTCTCCATTTCATTCTCTTTCTCTCTTCTTTAAGTTTAATTTTGTTTGTTTGCTCATATATTGGGTACTGAAAATAACACATTACTAGTATATGAAAAGTAGGTTTGAGAGTTTCAATTTCATATCACTTTTTAAAAAAAGATTTGTTTACTTATCAGAGAGAGAGAGCACATGGGGGGAGAGGCAGAAGGAGAGAGAGAATCTCAAGCTGACTGTGTCAAGTATGGAGCTCAAGGTGGGACTTGATCTCATGACCCATGAGATCATGACTCAAGCTGAAATCACGAGTTGGATACTTTATTGACTGAGCCACCCAGGAGACCCCAATGTCATATAACATTTATTGATCACTGTAGTTTGTTTTATTTATAAAATTGTGTTTCCTAAAATAATGATTTTTCTGCAGCAGTGAAGAACAGAAAAGGGAAAAATGTGATTTTTGTGTTAATCAAAAAAAAAGTATATAGTTAGAAATGTCTTTTTAAAAAACCCAATTTGTAGATTTCCTTATTCTAAGGTTACAGATGAAGTGACCAAACCTGACTCACTGGTCTATACGTTAAATATTTAATGGTTTTATTCTACAGTTGACTTCCATTAGGCTAATCAATAAACCATTTTTCATAGAAAATACCAGATTATCCAAGATTTAGGCAAGAGAGAAGTCAGAGTTTGAACAAGATGATCCTTGTTCAAGGATAATACCTGATACTTTCTCACATTGATGGCATTATTTTAAGCTCAGATCTAATAGTTAACAAAAACGCAGCAACAAGAGAAAGAAGAGCCAAGATGGTCATCCCAGCACTCTATTTTTCTGGTGCTCTTTATCAAGCTCAGCCATAGGAGGAGGTGGGGGTGTTTAAGTACTGACTAGAAATGAGCTGCATTTAGATACTGTCTACAGAGGTTTCTCCTAGGATGAAGCCCTTATTTAGTGTTAAACCATGGTTCTGTAGACTTATATGCTCTGAACACAGCTGCGTAATTAGTAATCATCATTAATCATTTCTACTTCTGTACTTCTATCACCAACAAAATTACAGCAACCTATATTTTTAGTAAACTTTAATTGCAAGTTTAATTTGATACTTATTTATCATTTTAAGGAGCAGTTTTCCGAACTGATTATACAAATCTAAAATGATGTTTCTGAAGATAGAAATAAAGCTTCTTATCAGGAATAAGTACGATTTTCAAAAGAAGAGTATTTTCCTCTAGGCAAGAAAAAAAAAGGACTTAAAAAGAGTGGGGGGAAAACCCCTAGAAGATCAGGCTCTCAGGCTTCTTCTACTTTTAATGTGAAAATGAGTGTTCATGTGGGGCTGCTTCAGACTACCTATTGGAAAATACATATCAACTAACAGATGTATAATTTATGGAACTGATCGCTTTAAGCAGAGAAACTTAAAAATGAGTTTTTGCAACTCAGGTGGTTCTCATGAGATACTAACAGATACTAATTATTCAAAATAGTTACTAATTATTCAGAATTGAAACCTGTCCATGAAACATACAACAAAAAGGAAATGAAACTTATAGGAATGTTTGAGAAGTAAGATGTCCCTCCTCTTAGGGGCACCTAGGTGGCTCAGTGGGTTAAGTGTCTGCCTTCAGCTCAGGTCATGATGTCAGGGTCCTGGGATCGAGCCCCGCATTGGGCTTCCTGTTCCGTGGAAAGCCTGTTTCTCCTTCTGCCCCCTCCTTGTTCTTTCTCTCTCTCTCTCAAATAAAGAAATAAAATCTTTTAAAAAAAAGTTCTACCTTTTAAAGAAATATTTTTGTGTCTCTTTTTGTAGGAAAAGATCAGATAGAGGGTTGTTTATACTCTGTTTATTTGTTTTGTTTACACTCTTGAAAACTCATTAGAGAGTGAGACGGAACAGCTAAGTTTCTCTCTCTAAACTGAGTGTAGCTGTTCCTGCCATGCTGTCGTGGGTAGATAGAGGAATGCATGTACCAACTGAAACATAGAAACACTCTCTCAGCGGGACCCAAGACATGAAGGGGACAATGGCTTATTTCATTTATGAAATTGCATCATTATAAACTCAAGAATGAAAGTCCAGTGAAGATGATTAACATAGAATTGTCACGATCGGCTTATATTATGTCCAGAAGAACTGGATTAAAAACCAAGCTCCATGTGCGAGGAAATTCTCTCAAGAAGGTGTGTGTGAAAAATGTCCCGAAATGTAATCTGACACCTGTTAGTAAAAAAGGGCTGAATGTTCTTCACTGGTAAGAGGGGGGCAAGGGAAAAAGGGCAGTCTTTAAGGTAGCTAGAAACCTTCAGTCACATGCAAAAACTGGTTGTTTGAAAAAAACAAACCACCCAAAAGAGTACAGTTTAAATATCACAGCAAATCAAGTTGAACCTGATAAGTCAAATCCCACAGAACAAGGAGTTCCAAGGAGAGATGCACTGAAGTTCCCAAATGTTCTACAAAGAGAAAGGTAGCCTTCACTTCCCTCTTATTTCTTGTTTTTGTTACGTTTTGTTTTGTGTTCATTTTAATGTCTTCCCTGGAAGACACAAAATTTTAAATTTTCTCCCATTTAAAATGGTGCAAAAGTTTAAATTTTCTCCAATTTATAAAGAAAGAGGAGGGCCCTTAAGAATAGAATGGATAACAGAGAGTAGGTAGTTTATAAATAAATTAGCTACTAGCTACAAGTGGCAGTTACTTATAAGAATCTCAAAGAACATAATATTGAGCAAGAACAAGTCATAGGAGAATATGATTCCATATTCAAAAGTAGGTAAAATTAAACAATATAAGAATTCATACATAGGTGGTGAAACTATAAAGAATAGGAAGGAACAACTAACAGAAAATTCAGGATTATTGTTTTTTGGAAGAAAGAACTGAGAAAGAGATATGTGATCAAGGGGGAACCTGTCATCTATAGGGGGAATATGTCATCCACATTGGCCATGTGCTCTTATTACTTATGCTGATGATGGGTGCTTGGGTGTTTTTTATTATTGTTCTTTTAACTGAGTATACATGTTCTCATGTACCCTTGTAAATGGATGATATACAAATTCGAGTTTTTTTTTTTTTTTTTCAGAAGAAATGGGTCATTGTTATCATTTCCCTTCACCTCTTGAAATTCTAACATTCCTATCTTCTGAAGATAGCCTTTGCCCAGAGACAACAATGAAAAAAACCTCAAGATCTGGAGGTTCCAGACTCAGACAAGGCAACCATAGAGCACAAAATGAACAAACAACTAAAATAAAAATCAGGAAAAAAAAAATCCATGGTCAAATGATTTCTAAAATTGGCCTCCACGCATTTGGCCTGCCACGGCCTGACCACTCAAGGCCTTTTCCTAGCTGAATCCAGTCTTTCTAAGAATATTCTTCAGAACTTCCCCATGGGCCTCTTTCTGTGTTAAATATCCCAAGCCTATACTTTCCACCCTTGTGCTTTTGGTAATCTCCTTTCAGTTACCTGCATTTTCCACCCACTTGACAATTGACCATCCCAGTTTGACCTCTTCTGGGAAACCACAGTGATAACCTCATAGCCTCAGTCTGAGGCGTTCTGGCCTTTTCCTGAACTCTTAACAATGGGCTATTTAATTTTTCTAGCAATTCACCTTGTGTGTCTTCTGACACCTGTCTTTTCACTAACCAGATTCCTTTTCCTCCTAGGCATGGAGCTAGGCTGCATTTTGACCCTTCCTTGCAGGTGGCTGCAGCCACATGATTGTGTCTGGCCCAAAGGAATGCAGACAGTAGCAGCATCTACCTTGTCTGGCCTGGCTCTAACACGTCCCACAGAATCCTCCATGTCTGGCCCACTTTCTTCTCCCATTGATGGCTGCTTAACGTGGTCCAAGGGAAGCCCTTTAGTGCTCTGAGGAAATGTGGACCCATATCAGAAATCAGCAAGCTTTTTCTGGAAAGGGTGAGATAAATATCTTAGGGCATCTCAGGTACCTAAGGTCTCTGTTGCTGCTGCTGCTGCTTCTGCAACCCTTTAAAAATAAAAAATCTTTCTTAGCTGGATTTGACCTGTGAACTGTAGTTTCCTGATCCTTCCTCAAGGTGGAAAGAGCCTGAATTTTAGAATGTCTATGTAGAGCAGAGTCTTCTCCCCCACTGCCTCCCAGCCCCCAGGCTCCGCAACTGACTCACTCATATTATGGTGGGAATATTTGTTACCAGGCTTAGCTTTCTCTGAACTACAATTATGGGATCTCTCAGGGTCAAATGCCCTGAAGAGATAATATCTGCTTGGTTAATTTGAACCAAGTAGAGTTCCATATTCAAGAAGTTGGGGCCCATTCACTCCAGTAGTCTTCTTCATTACAAATTTGCTTACACTGGAAATACCTTAATTGCTACTCCACTTGGTGTAGTCCTTGCCTAGGAAGCCATCATGACCAAACCAATCTGCCTAGGGCAGAGCAGCCTCCTTTAAAATCACAGCTTTGAAATCAGGCAGAAGAAATTGCCAAGTGGGAGGGAGAATCAAGAGGAGAATCTGAAAGAATAAACAAAGAAAGATGTATGCTTTACCACACATAAATTGAATCTGCAACATGTATGAAAACTTCAGGTGTATGTGACTCGTACATAGTATTAATGTTTTCTCCAAGACTTATAACCTTCCTCCTCTTTTCTGTTTTTCTGAAATAACCCACATCTATGAATTTTCTTTCTTTTCTGTACTCTCAGTTCTTATTGATTCATAGAACTCACTAGAATTGACATGCCCAGGCAGCCTTGGGGAGCAAGTCAGAACGGTGTAATGAAAGTTCCAGAAGGAAAACACCTCGCCTCAGCCTGGTTCCCTGAAACATGCTGCCAAGATGGTGTAGTTTTCATGTGAGAAAGCCCTCCTTCACCTGTATCAACATGTTGTTCCCCCTAAAACAGTGGCTTGCCTTTGTTTTGACCCTGAGTAAATAGCTATTTCCTTTCCTTTGCTGACATTATTTTTTCTTTGTTCCTTGAAGCTACAAATTACCTCAAGGGTAATTTTTTTTTCTACATACACTCAGTCGTCACTTAATTGTTCACGTATAAAACTTGAGTGGCACAAGAGGAAAAACCACCAAGGAAGAGCCAATAGACTCTTGTATCTGTTTCTGTAATGCATTTCTAGAACAAAAGAAACAAGGTGTCTTTTTTGATTGTGATATAAAAAGCAGAAAAGAAAAGTGATAGCTTTCCTACAGTTGTCTTAGTAAAAGAGTCCTCTATGTTTTGGACTCCCATCTTCCTATCTCTGGAAGCATATTCATACCCATATCTTTTCCCTGGAGTAGGCTATAAAGTAGACCATAATTCTCAGCAACCACAAACAATGGACTCTGAACAACTTATTTATATGTGAACTTTGACCCTACCAGTCTCCTTTAATTATCTGGTCAGTTAGTAATATTTTATAATATTCATAACTTATTTGTTAACTTTTGTAGAGAAATAACATTTTACTCAGACCTCTGAAAATTATCACTGTGGAACTTCCATAAGCAACAGAAAACCCAACTGAAAACAAACCAACTTCCTTTCTAGAGGTAGATCACACTATATCACACTGTCCTGGTAGTATCACACTTAGTAACTGCAGACTTCATGGTGCCTGGTCTTCTGGCTTGAGTCAGATGCCTCCAGACTGGGGCTGGTGAAGGGTGCGGAGACCTTGAGGACTAGCCTTTGCCATCCCATGAATGAATGAATGCTGGTCCGGTGTGTGTAGGCTAGTCTAGAATGAGCCAAAGGGATAGAGTAGATTTTATTTTCTGTTCAATCTTCTAAGGTCTTTTTTCTAATGCAATTATTTAAAATATAACTCAATGGAAAAGAGTCAGATTGCTCTAAGTTTCTTGAAATGTTTATTTCATAGGAAAGCTTTTCCTTATTTAAATAATTTTGGGGGGATTTGTAGCATGATATTCTCCTTCTCCACCACCCCTCCAAAAAAATTTGAAGAAAAGATGAGCAGTTTAAAATTTTGAGTATCTGAAGAAAGGCCTTGGCCCTTGTGAAATTTTGTTTGGAAATTCAGAGAAAGTCAGGGGAAGCAACCATGTTCTTAGAAAGTGCCTTTTTTGAGACTCAGTTGGGTCAGTTCTGAGGTTATTCTGGGAGCTGGGTGCATTTGTTCTCCCCTTGAATCACAGATTCTGACATGCGATTTTACAAGTTCTTGGCTGTTTCTAAAAATTGACAGGCATACGGAAAAGTTAATAATTCAGCGAGTAAAATATGCTTATGTCTGCAAACAACAAAGATGAAAAAAGATGCCCTACTTTTACTCTGACTCTTCTTAGGAGTATTAAAAATGCAAACCCAAAATTGACATAGAAAAACTGCAAAAAATTTTGGCCCTTAAATCTTCTTGGCAGTTTCTCATTGTCATATAGTGTGTTCATTCTCCTTGAGAGGAAACAACTTGAAGACCAACTTTTGATCACTCTGCCCTATACTACAGAGCCTCTAGAATTTAAAAAGGGGTAGAGGTTTTTTAGAAAAACATGGCTTTTGTTTGTGAAATACAGCCATATTTCACAAAAATGGTGATTTCTACACTACTGTCTAATTTAAAGATAAATTTAAGGGTGATTAAAAAATGATAGCAATGTCTTTTACAAATGCATGGATACAAATCAGATCTTTTAAGAACACACGAATAGGACTTACCTAACCACTAATATTTACCTTCCATTGTAACTCTTCACAATGATATTCCAGTTATATTTGGACAGTAACTGTCAACCTATACAAATAGCGTCATAGCCCATAAAAATTATGCCATCTTCAAATTAAAGATGAACACTATTTTCCAGAGCATGAAAAGTCCCATAGTTAAGGTTGCTATTCTATCTGTCCATAACTGAGTAGAAAACTACCTACCAGAAACCCAAACTTAGGTAGATCATTTTTGAAGGAATACATAAACTCATTGAGAGAAAGAAAACCATTTATGATGACAGATCTTGCTGTGAAGCAGTGGGACAGGAACAGGTTCTTTTCTCCTTGGGAACATGGATTTCCTTTGCCTAGAATCCTTGTTTCTCCATCTTTGTATGGCTGCTTCCTTCCTGTGGGGAGCTCAGGTTAAAGATCGCCCTGGAGTCATCTTTCTTACCAATCAATCTAAATAGGGGCCCTATTATATAATTATCTACATAGCACTTATCACCAACTGAAATTCTTGGGTTTTGTTTAATGTCAACCTCCTTACATTCAAAGGGCATGAACTTTATTTTATCCATGCAGTAATCCCAGTATTAAAAGTACCTGCTGGGGCGCCTGGGTGGCTTAGTGGGTTAAGCCGCTGCCTTCAGCTCAGGTCATGATCTCAGGGTCCTGGGATCCAGTCCCGCATTGGGCTCTCTGCTCAGCAGGGAGCCTGCTTCCCTCTCTCTCTCTCTGCCTGCCTCTCCATCTACTTGTGATTTCTCTCTGTCAAATAAATAAATAAAATCTTTAAAAAAAAAAAAAAAAAAGTACCTGCTAAAGCAGGTGTTCTAGGTTGAATTGTATTCCTCTTCCAAAGATGGGTTGACATCCAAACCCCAACACTTCAGAGTGACATTATTTGGAATAAAAGTTGTTATAGATGCAATTAGTTAAGATGTGGTCATATGGAGTTGGATGGGCCTTTGATCCCCAAAAACCACTGTCTTACAAGAACAGAGAGACAAAGACACAGAGAACACGATATGAAGAGACAGACACATGGAGAAGAGGGTTGTATAAACTCAGAGGTGGAGATTGGAGTTTTGTTCCTACAAGTCAGCGAATGCCTGGGGATACCAGAAGCTGGGAGAGACAAAGAAGGATCCCCCACTAGAGACTTGGGAAGTAGTATAGCCCTGCCAACACCTCCATTCTCTTTCAAATGTTGGGGGCCAACTTTCCACCCTCTTAACCAGTGGCCAAATATGTCCCTTAAAAAACGAAACTAAAGAAGATGGGATTTTTGCAATTAAAACCATCTGTATAGCAAATGGGCCAAAACATACCATTCTATTGCAGTTTTCTGGTTTGGCTTGAAACAATATTGCTATAATTTCATCAGAAATATTTTGAGAAAAAAAAGAAATATTTTGAAGAAGAGTTTTACCATGAGCAATTCTGTGCTCATATTACTATAAATTTGCAAGTTTCAGCTAACATCTTTTAGTAATATAAAAATGCATTACAGATGTATATATACATACACATATATTTGTTTTTTCCCTTTTTTTGTAGTGACAGGAGCCAGGAGCATATCTTTGGGGTACTAGATGGAATCTGATAGCTAAACTAAAGCCAATTCCAGTTTCTAAGAAGAAATTTTCATGGTACTTCCAGATAAGCAAATTAAAAAACAAGATGAATCAGTGTCAAAATGATGAAGAAAGATTATTAATTTACATTATTATTTGGGTTATAATTTATATTATAATTTGGATTTTTCTTTAAAGATTTTATTTATTTATTTGACAGATAGAGATCACAAGCAGGCAGAGGCAGGCAGAGAGAGTGAGAGGGAAGCAGGCTCCCTGCTGAGCAGAGAGCCTGATGTGGGACTCAATCCCAGGTCCCTGAGATCATGACCTGAGCCGAAGGCAGCGGCTTAACCCACTGAGCCACCCAGGTGCCCCTATAATTTGAACTATTAATTTACAAGCTCTACATGGTCAAAATGAGTAATAACTCAGAAACACAAATTCAAAATTTACTCATTACTACTACTGACTTTTAGTGATTGCTTTTTAAAAAAATCTGTAATCACTTGAAAATCAGTCACACATATGTATATACGTATAGATAAGTGTGTGTGTGTGTGTGTGTGTGTGTGTGTGTGTGTGTGTGTGAAATCATTATTACCATATGGAAACTAAAAAGATTATATTAAGCATTCCTTTGTGAAACTACAATAACCTTACTATTTATACTGACTATCTCCTTATGACCCCATGGTAAGAGTCTTTCTTGATCCCTTGGTGCTGTAAGAGCAATTTCCTTTGGAGGCATATTGTTCTATTGCAGTTTGCTCTCTGTCTCATCTGGACACAATGCATAGACTTATGCACAAAGAAGCATGGGGAGATATTGAAAGCAAAGAGTCGTGTGCAGGGTCTGAGCACGTTTCCTGTCTCACAGGAAGTGTGCACATCATGACTTGTCATCTATACTGTTTAGCTTAGTGTCTCCTCACTTCCTGGAATAAAACCAAACTAAGCAAAACGATAAAAATGACAACTTTTCTGTGTTTGGGAATTCCAAACTCTTATTACTGGAATGCTAAATCTTTCAGCTCTACTGGCCATTGTGCTCCCCAACATTCATAGTGGTTTTTATGGTAAGCTTTTTCAAATGTAGTGCTTCTTGATACACCCCATATTTTACAACTTATTTTAAATGTTATAACAAAACTCTGCTTGTCCCGTGTCAAGGGAAAATACTGACTTATTATTCAAATTACTTCAGTTGCTATTTCTGTAAGTTTCTTGGACAAAATTCATTCTCCTTTAAATATTAATTGAGTTTTAGATGTAGGCAAATGCAGGGAAATAAATGATATGAAAGCAATCCTTAGTTTATCCTGTGAATTTACCATTTCTGCCCCCTACTTGTTGGTTCAATGTTTTCCAAAGCTGATGTGTAAGTTTCAACTTGGCTTCTCTAAGAAACCATCCCATATAGAAATGAGGTTCTATTTCATCAGCACTATCCCTGCCAACTACATGACCATCACTGATTTTCAATTTGTAGGAAATCCAGCATTATCTGCCAAGTTGGGAAGATGTCAAAAGTGCGCTGAATGTTTTAGTGAGAATCACTTGTTCAGTAATAGATGCATTTTAGGGACTCGGATCTGGGAAGAGCTTCTGTGTCAGAAGCTGCCACATTGCATAGGTCAGTAAAATGGTACAGATACTAGAGGCCTGAAAATCAACAAAAACCTCTGCTTTTCAAACCAAGCTAAGGTGCCCCTTCTAGCGTGCCCTTGTAGAATATGCAACCATGGGTGAAGTGTGTCCCAAGTAAAGGGACAAACAGGAGCTGGATCATGGGGTGAGGTGACTGTAGGTGTCTGTGTGTGTGATGGAAAGAGGTTTTGCTAGTAAATCATTTAGCAGCTATTTTTAAAATATCCAAACAAATTCAGATTCTGGAAGCAAATGCAAAATTATCATAACATTTAGGATGAAAACATTTTAAAGTCATTTTCTGTTTGGAGCAAACATTCATAGAGTACAAATTTCATTCAGCCTGCAAGAAACATCTCAGGATTACCTAATCCAATGTCTTCATTATACTGGTAAGGAAATAAAAGTGATTTACCAAGCGGCTAGAATCCAGATGTTCTGACTGCTAGGCTTCAGCTCTCATTCATAGCTCTTTGAGGAAAGAGGAAAGTCGGAATTAACACTTATGAAATTGCATCCATGGACCAGATACAGTGATAGCTGCCAGGCATTGTCACTGTGGTTAAAGGTGAGGTTCCCAGTCAGAATTCCTTAGCGGGAAATTTGTTCTGTCTCTTATTACCTGTGTGACTTTGGACAGGTCACTTACGTTCTCTAATTCCTAGTTTTTTCATGTATAAAATAAGATCATAAATGAAGTTTCCTCACCGACAAGGATTAAGTGAGATAATCCTTGCAAAAGTCTTAATAGTGCTTGGCACACAAATGTTGGCTCAATGAATACTGAATTTAAAAAAAAAGGAAAAAAACCTTTGCCTGTCACAGGGGTGGAGAGAATAATTTGATGTATCTTTTACAAATGAGAAAAATTAGGATCGAGTAAAATTCAGTAATTCTCCACTGAGTTGTAAAACCAGAATGTGAGGTTGTATCTGTTTGAACCCAAACTTCAGGCCGTGTCTGCTCTACAGCGATGCGCTTCGAAGAACCACATGGAGCTGAAAAGAACACAGAGACCATCCACCTTGAAAGCTGGCTGCTGTTCTCATGCTGAGTTCTGAAAACCTTCTGACACTTTCCCAGCAATTCTGCCAATCTGCGAAGCTCTGAACTGGGTGTTGCCTATTGGCAGAAGCCAATGAGAATATTGAGGTGATCGTGCAAATATCACTCAGCATTGAGTCTGGAAGGTAAGCCTGGCTTCCTTTAGCTAATGACCAGTCCGTTCTCAAGAATAGGGGCTGTGTCTGCTCTTTCTGCAGAAAGGACTCACCCCATACCCAAGACTGTAAGCTCCCTCTGTATCAGCTCTGCCCATAAAGGAACCTTGTCCAAGTCAATTACCTCTTCAAGGCTGGATTAGGACAGATCCTCAGGCCACACCCCCACCCAACTATCCCAGACTCCCTACACTGAGACCTTGAAAGATCCACTTTTATGTAAACTTTTCACTGAATTAAAGGTTATATCAGAAAAAAAGGTACAAATCCTGTAAGCACAAAATTCAATTAATTTTCACAAAGGGAACACAGTCTCAAAGTCAGTAGTAGAGCATTCCAGTCCAGAAGACAATCCATCTAGGTCACCATGCATCCTAGGCACAATCTGGTAAGAGAATCACCATATTCTGCCTTCTCCCATCATAGCTTGCTTTTACCTATTTTTGAAATTTATATAAAAAGAATCACAATGTGTGTTCTTTTGTATCTGGCTTCTGTTACAATATGTTTGTGAAATTCATCTATGTTATCACATATAGTTTGTTTTCATTGTTATTTGGTGGGGACGGGGTCCAACATCTTGTTTTGTAAATAAAGTTTTATTGAAGCACCGCCAGGCCAATTCATTGCTGTATTGTCTACAGCTGCTTTCACACCATAATGGCGGAGTCTGGTTGCGACAGAGACTGTGTGGTCGTCAAAGCTGAAATATTTGCTATCTAGCAGTTTACAGAAAAGAAAGTTTGCTGATCCCTGCTCTGTTGTATCCCATCACAACATTTCTTTATTCATTCTATGTTTGAGGGATATTTGAATCTTTCTAGTTTTGAGTTACTGTCAACAGCGTCACTATGAACATTCTGTAAGTGTCTTTTGGTGACATTATGTACTTGTTCTACTGAGTATACGGATGGCATCTGTATTTCTTAAAAAGTCTCTGACTTACTCTAATGTACCGACAGTTTGGAAACTGTCTGTTTAAACTTCTTTAGAGAAGTTTAAGGAGTTTAAACCCAAAGTGTTCAAACTGCTTTGCCCTCAAGGTCATGCGGAAAAGAATTGGCAGGACAGAGACTGATAGTCAAAGCCTTGCTTCTTAGAACAGGTCTGGTTTTCCACTATGGGTCCTGTAGTCCTTATCTCCAGAACATTAACTTAAATGCTTCTTGTCTTATCCCAAATCCTTCACAAAGATGACTCTTTTCTACCACATCTCTTGTGCATTTTCAAGAACAGGACACTCACTATCTTTGAGAATCCTAGAGAAGGAAGGAATGATATAAATCACTAATTCAATCCCCTCATCTTATAAATTAGTTAATTGAGGCACAGACATACTGATAATTTGCCCCAAATAATCATTTTCAGTGTTTTTATTATTTACTACAAAATGATTTTGAACTTTGTTTTTTTCTTAGCATTTGATGTTATTTCAGTCAATTCATTACAAAAATAATATTTTTTAATTTTAACTATTTAGACATTACAGAATTATCTACAGTAAAACTAGTATTTTCTCCTCCCTCTAGCTGTATAGTCTCTTGCCCCTAGGTCATCACTCTTGACAGTTTATATTTATCTATATATAAATGTATAATTATGCCTATAAGTGATGTGAGTCCCAACTTTGATAAAGAAGGCATATAACAATTTTCCTTAACTCAAGTTAATTTTTAGTTCGAAGGTCCGTTGTGTCGGTTAGATGGCCACTCAGTCTCAGTTAGTGTGGAATACGCTCTTTTTTCCTGAAGTTGTGTCTACATTTCGGGAAGTTTTATGTAGTACCAAAAAAGTGAGTGGGAATTTGAGCATCAGCACCATCTGCTCCTTGGTAACCATAGTGATAGTGAGACATCTTTCACTCTAACTGGGCCTTGGCCACCAGTCCCCACAGGTGTGTTGGCCCCTGTTGTCAGACCGTGTCAGGTGTGGTGGTTCAGTGCCTGAGCCTTGGCAGTTTCCGCCAGGCTGCCTGCAGCCCTACCAGCTCTAGCCATTTCCTCTGTGGACTCTTGCCAGCTTCCTTGGCCTCTACCAGGAAACTGAGGCCCAATTTTCCTCTGGTCTTAGGTCTCACCAGACTCACTGGAATTTTCCATTTGTCCAGGGTCTATCTGTAGCTTCTGGCATCAACCCTGCTCTGCTGGGCTCACCTCCAACACTCATCACTCTCCTTTCAATACAATCTTGTCTCTCTCCAAGCTGGGCACATCTACTCTCCAACCTTCTGTGAGCATCCTTGTACAGGGTTTTATATGCTAGTATTTTTATCTCAGTCAGGCAGTAGGGAGAGTACCCTCTCCCTACTGCCTTAAATGTTTGCAAATTTGACTTTTTGGAAACTGGTTGCTGAGATGATTCTTTTGCTTACCCATACCTCATTGGGTACAACAAGCCCAGAGCAGCCCAAGGGCTTGAATGAGAGAGAGAGTAGAAGGAGGTAAAAAGTGAACTATTAGAAAGAAAAAATTATTGTCAATATCTCAAATTATTATTGTATTACAAAAATAGGCACCTATTTAGGGGAATTATTTAATTTTGCCTTTTTCCCCAAACTGGGGTTATGCAATATATCAAACTATAATTTGCACTTTTTAACTTCCTACTACTTGGACAAATACATGCATACATACACTTATGTTTCATTATTTGTAATGGTTTCATAGTAGCATTTGTTCAGTTATATTCCTTGTTGATGGATGGCCAGGTTGTTTCTGTTATTACAGATAATAATAATCGTTATTTATGGTTTTAAAATGACCAACGTTAATTATGGTTTTAAAATGACCAGATAATGTTCTAAACACTATCTCATTTAATGTTAAACAACATCCAGGAGATAGATATTACTGTTGCTTCATTTTTACAGATGAGAAAATTGAGACATATAAGGATTACATAATTTACTTAAGGTCACAGCACATTAGGATTTGAATCCAAATGAGTATGCTCTTCCCCACTATGTGGTTCTGCCTTCCCTCCCCTAATTAGCATACTTGTACATGTGTTTATATACTTCATTTTTATTTCTGTCCAGTAACTACCAGAACTGAGAACATGGGCAAGTTTCCTTGCATTTTATATCTTAAGATAAGTTGGCAGATTACTTTTGGACTAAAGCAATTTACAGAACCACCCCTAGTATTCAGGAGTAATGATTACCCCCAAGCCTTACCAACACTGGACGTCAGGACTTGTCTGAAGTTAAATCATGCTGGCAGGAGCACTGATCCTTCACCCCTAAATGATTACCAGGTGTTTCAATCTTCATTCCCTCATTACTAATGTGAATGTCAAACATCTTAGGCTTATTGGCCCTTTGTGTTTTCTCTGCTGTGAATTGCCTGTTTGCTACTATAATTTTCTAATTAATTTCAAGAGCTCTTTGTGTACTTGGGATATTAAGCCATTGTTTTATATGTGTTGTAAATATTTTCTCTTAGGAGATCATCTGTTCTGTGCTTTCTACTACATGAAAGTTACGCAAATTTATTTAATTGACCCTTCCCATTCTTTCCTTTATAAACAAGCTACAGAACAATCTATAGTATAGTTTTTAAAAACATGTATTTGGTTATTTACCTTCAGTTTCCCATCTTGCCAAAGAAATATTTCCTCATTCCACAGTTTTATACAAATATTTTCCTAATTTTCTCTAATATCTTTATGGTGTTCCTTCTTTTATATTTAGTTTCTTAATATGTCTGGAACTTACTTCTGGATATATTATAAGGCAGGAGTTGACATTATTTTCTTTATGTATAGCTAATTATCCCAACTCCACTTATATTTACTTTGAATTATATATATAATTAATATTATAGGTCCTTCCCCAAAGATACCTCCTCCCAGATATACTTGGCCCCAAACCCTATTCTTTTTCATTGATCTGTCTGTTTTGATTCTGCTTTGATTCTCATCGCTTTATAGTGGGTTTTGATAGCTGTTAAATGAAATACTTCCCTCACTTCTGAAACAGAACTTTAAAGTTCATTAGATATTTCTCTTCTCCAGATATTTAATAATATCACAGGAGGCCATGATGCTACTTCTTATAAAAATTTTTTAAAAAGATTTTATTTATTTATTTGAGAGAGAGAGAGTGAAAGAAAGAGAGAAAGAGAGAGCAAGTGAGCATGAGCCAGGGGAGGGGCAGAGAAGCAGACTCCCCTCTGAGCTGGGAGGCTGACCTGGGACTCAATCGCAGGACCCTGGGGTCATGACCTGAGCCTAAAGCAGACACTTAACTGACTTAACCATCCAGGCATCCTAAATTGGTTTTTTCGTGAATGTAGAAATGCAACCTTTTTAGGCAAATGAAGTTCTTCATGTCTGACATCATTCAAATTTCATCAAATAATATTATCAATGTATAGACATTGAATTTGTATTAAAATTAGCATTTTTTTCCAGCTTTAGATACTGTCCCAACTCCAGACAATAGGAAAATCAGCCAGTTAGGGAAAGAAAGCTAGTAGATTTATGACTGATAAAGATCATTATTTTATTTAAATAGAAACAATTGAGTTTAACAATAATTTAACTGAAAAGTTATATATTTACTATTCTTATAGTGCAACATTTATCATTGGTATCTCTTCCCCCATCACCCTAAACTTTACTAATTTGCATCCAGCTTTAATTCGAAAATGTATAAAGATATAGAAAACATCACATGGTTTTTATTTCAAGCTTCATTAAGGAGAAGGGAAGTTGAAGTTTATTTTTCTTTTTAATGCCAAGATCTTAACTAATTCTATATTGAACTTCATGGGTGAATCAGTACTTATGATTTTTGACAAGGTCATTTTTGTCTGTAAATGCAGCTACATCTGCGTATTTCTCTAGATTATATATATATATATACATATATATATATATATATATATATTCAAGCAATCAAATTAGAACTACTCTGAACATAGCATATTACTAATCTATAATCTGGAATGGGCACAACAGTGATTCATGTGCTGTAATACCCGTTACTGCTTATAACAAGCTTTGAAAAACTTTATTTTGGGAAGAATTCTGTCTCAATATCCCCCACAGTTAGATTTTTGCCCTCATTTCCTTTGTATTTATTCTGGTTGGTGTTTGCAAGACTATGAGGATCTATTTTGGTTGGGGACACTGTTCTCTTCCTAGAGGAGGAAGTGAGAGCGCTGTGCTTTGTCTCCAGCTCCAAAGCTGTTAGACAGATCAGACAGGGAGCTCTGTCAGCCAGGCTCCAGGAAGGGTTCTCTCTTCTGATGGAACAACTAAACAATTGTTACTATTTACAATGGGCCAAATGGAGAAATATTCTTAGAACAATAAGAAAAGGGAAAGTCGGCCACTAGGCAGGAAAGAAGGCTTTCAAGCAACATCAAACTTAAAGAATGTGGATATCTTTTAAATGTAAACAGTTTACCATATCACTTCTCCAAATAACAATACCAAGAGTGCTTGCCATGCGTAGGGCACTTGACGGACACTATTATCTCTAATCCCATATCAACCATACCAGACAAGTATTATCCCAATCTAACACATGAAGAAACCAAGGTCAGAGAGGTTGTAAGTACTTATCCATGGCTGGTAAATGTGGAATTCTAACACAAACGTATACAACTTTTATATTAGAATCTACTTCTTCTTCTTCTTCTTCTTCTTCTTCTTTTTTTTTTTTTTTTAAATTAAAAAGTAGATGAGGCCTCCTAGGTGGCTCAGTGGGTTAAGCCTCTGCCTTTGGCTCAGGTCATGATCTCAGGGTCCTGGGATCAAGCCCCGCATAGGCTCTCTGCTCAGCAGGGAGCCTGCTTCCTCCTCTCTCTCGGACTCCCTCTCTGTCTGCTTGTGATCTCTCCCTCTCTGTCAATGATTAAATTTAAAAAAAAATCTTAAAAAAAGTAGTTGAAAAGTTTGTAATTCTTGATAAGAGACTCTATAATGTCCTTACAAAAGCACAAAGTTTTGAGGAGTTCATTAATAGTTTATGTTCTTTTCCTTTTGCATTTCCTATGAAGGTGATGGGAACCTGAGGAAAATTTGGCAAAGCTGTATGTGATGGAAAAACTGCCCCTTCCTTTGTTACACGCATAATTATTCTCCCTTGATCCCTCTCAAATTCTTCAAAAGACACAGAGGATAAGCTCTTATTTGTTTACAGTAACTTCAAATCTTACAGACAAGTATGTAAAGATCTAAATTATTAATAACTATCATACTAATTTTCAACACCACTATTGGGTTACCTACTGTACACATATAATATACGCATCTGAAAGATAATGGTCTGTTGTCAAATAATTGTCAAATAATCTTTTTTCCGTTAGAGTTTTAGTATTTCATTGAATGTTTCCTTTAGGTGCCAGATCAATGAAACAATTCTTTACCTTAATTTCACATAATTTATAGTATGTGAGAAGGCAAAATAATGAGTCTAAAAGTGAGGTATGCTTTGGATTGCTTTTGGATATGTAGTAATACACTAGAATAAGTCAATAACTCAATGAATGACATAATGAAGTTATGACATAATGAATGACATAATTAAAGTTACTAGTTGACTGGTTACTCAAGAATAAGAACACAAATGATTTTATAGTTCTTTACTAACTTTTTAGCTTCCACTGTGCCCAACCTGGGCATAATCAACATATAGGTGGAGCAAGGGGCTATTTATATGGTATTATGGTTAACTATATTTCTTGTTGCCCAGTACTACACATGCATTGGAGATTTCCTGGGCTTCAACTCTTGCATTGGCCTGCCCCAGTTTTAGTAGTATCTACCTCATGCTCTCATTAGCTCTAGTTGGTAACATTTTCATAGATCAGTTAGCCATTCATTGATTAGCATCACAGAAAGCCGGATTCTTGGTTAAAAATGAGATGGAAGACAAAAGGTGTGCTGTGAAGTTAGGATGGCAATGGTGTCTGGAACTCTGCTCAGGGCACTGAACATAAGGAGAAGGACAGAGTAGAATGGAGGAGAGAAATAGAGCATGAAAAGAGAAACGTTTCCCCAAAAAGGAGGTAAAAGGTTTCCTTACCCTTTTGCCTAAGGGTCCCTGAAGTTGACTACATCTATTAAAATGCTCAATTTACAAAACACACCAAGACCTTGACATGGCTGCCATGCATGCCCATAGTCTCTTCAGAGGGAAACCACTAAATCCACAGCACCTGTTGAGGAAGTTACTCTAGGAAGTTCCTCAGGCATAAGCAGCCAGGTTTTGCTCCACATCAGCCTGCTCCCCACAGACAATTGGACCAGAGTGGGGTGCCTAGGTGGCTCAGTTAGGTAAGTGCAGGACTCTTGTTTTAGGCTCAGGTCATGATCTCAGTGTTGTGAGATGGAGCCCCACACTAGGCTCCATGCTCAGCACAGAGTCTACTTGAGATTCTCTCTCTCCCTCTTTCTCTGTCCCTCCCCCTGCTCTCTCTAAATAAATAAATAAAATCTTAAAAAAAAAAAAATCAGAACAGGGTATATGCCTAACCCAAAGGCAGTTAATCTAGTCAGACAAACAGCCTCTGCTGTGGTCTGACAGCAAAAACTCTGCCCTCTAGGAATGGCGGTAATTAATTGGACAACCTGTTGCTCTCTCTTGAGATGGTGAGCACAGGTTATTTTGTGAAAATAAGCTAGATGGTAGTAGAATATAGCTACACAGAGAGAATACTTGAGAGAAGGCAAGGAAATAATCAAGTCATTAGAACCACATAGAATCCTGACTCATTTTTCAGAAAATAAACTATGTTCTGGTCTTCATGGGAAACTTCTGTTCTTGTGATTCTTGGTTGTGAGACTTCTTTTGGACGCTGGTTTAGATTCTAAATGCTTGAAGAAGAAGACTGGTCAAGATTCCTGTTTTCCTTTTTTCCATAGGTGTCATTCCACAAAGCATGATATTTCCTCCTTGTCTCTTGAGGTAGAAGCAGTAAGTCTCTTCTTTGTAACCAAAGAGGCCACAAAAACTGTTATCTAAAATAATTCATTGGCATCTTTTTTTTCTACGTAAGATGTCAGATTATATAAAGGTTTAATAAATAGATTTTTTTTTTTTATTTGACAGAGAAATCACAAGTAGGCAGAGAGGCAGACAGAGAGAGGGGGAAAGCCGGCTCCTTGCTGAGCAGAGAGCCCGATGTGGGGCTTGATCCCAGGACCCTGAGATCATGGCCGAGCCAAAGGCAGAGGCTTAATCCACTGAGACACCCAGGTGCCCCTAACAAAATTGTTTTAGTTCATCTTAAAATCCAGTGATGAGAAAAATAGGGGATAAGTACACTCACATTCTAAGGAGACATGCAGAGTAAACTCATGTTAGAAATACTAAAAGAAAGCTGAATTAATTGAACAGCCACATTTGGACTAAGTTTGCTGGGCTTATAGGAGGTACTGTAGTTTCATCAAGGAAGCTATGCCAAGTACAGGGAACCCCTAAGATAATAGTCATATTAACTTATGTTCTGTAGTGGTGGGCTAGCAAGCTAGAGACTCAGAAAAGCTGATGGTGCACAAGTTTGGAGTTTGGAGGCAATCTTCTGGAGAATTCCCTCTTGCTCAGGGAGATTGGCACTTCTGTTCCATTCAGGCTTTCAGCTGGTTACATGCAGCCTACCCACATTACGAAGAACAATTGGCTTACTCAAAATTCAACAATTTAAATGTTAATCTCATCGAAAACACCGTCCAAATTGACACTTAAAATTTACCACCAGAATACCTGGCAAGGATCAAAGTGGGGAGGGGACCTTCGGTAAGGAAGTACAAGCAACTCCATCACTGGTTGGTCTTTGCTGAGCCCCAGAAGCTCCACCACCATGGTGGAGCAGGGCAGGAGAGTCCTTAGGAGAACCTGAAACGTGTCTCCTGTGTTTGAGGTCATTGCAAGCATGGAGTTTAGTATTGGTTTCTGCCTGAAGAGTTTTGCAGGAAAACCTGCTGAAGGACAGCAGGCTTGGGCCATTCTAGACTTGCATCATGAGAAGGGCAGCAATTGTCTTGCAAGAGACCCTTGTCTTTTTTTCTGGTACATCGTTTGTGTTTCAAGTAATTTTTCCAAACCTCTACTCTTATCTCATTATTCCTCTGTTTGTGGCTCGTGGGTGTTCACAGAATAGGGTGCTAATTCCTGCAAATGGCGCATGAGCTCTCCATGACCTGTAGCTTCTACCACTCCAGCCTCACTGCCTTTTCTTCTCAGCTTCCCCACTCCCCCCACAGCCCGCTGTGCATGTGATGCTTCTCCCTTGCCAGTCAGCTGAATGCCTACACCTAGGAAACTCACACTGCCGCATTTCTACAAAACTTACACTCATCACTCTCAGGTTGAGTTGTCCACTCCCTTTCTGATGTTATATTTTCACTGTAAAACCAATTACACCCTGTAATTTTCTTCTAGTCAGAGAACTCTGCTTTGTCTCTGTGCTCCCAAAACATAGCTCAGTGCCTGAACACAGAAAGCCCTCAATTAATGTCTGTTGCATCAATGAATTAACAAAATATCTGGAAATAAAGAAATTTCAGGTGTTTGAAGAAATATCTGGAAAGAACAGAATTTCAAGTGTTCTCAGTATTTTAATATTTCCTACTTTTTATTTCTTCTTCTTCCTAATTTGTAATTTTTATTTCCCCTTGGTAGAAAGCAGCAGTTCTCCAAGGATGGTCTACAGACGCCTAGAAGTGGCCAAGCTCCTACTAGAAGGTCTATGACATCAAAAGTATTTTCATTCACTAGGATCTGCTTTTCTCACTGTTGGACATTTGCACTGATGCTGGTACAAGGGCAGTGGTGGGTACCTTTGCCCCATGCAGAATGGCGGCAACAAACTATACAAGCAGTCATTGCCGCATCCATACCCTGAACTCCTCTCATAATTAAAACAGAAAAAAAAGAAAAGTCTTACTTAAGGAAGTCCTGGGTGATGCAATAAACATTATTCATTTTATTTAATCTCAACCTTTGAGACCATGTTCTGTTTGATACCATAGGAGTATGGGAATGCACTAATGCTGCCCACCTCAGTGCGAGTTGTCTCAAGGAAAGGCACCTGGAAGATGTCTTGCAGGCTGAACTAGCCAGTTTTTAAATGGAACACTATTTGTACTTGAAAGAACAACTGACAGACAAACTGTGGTTCTTCAGACTTCGGCATCTGGCAGACATTTTCTTGAAAATGAACAAAGTATGTCTGTCATTTCAAAAAAAGACTTGGCAGTAATTGTTGTGAATGATAAAATTTGAACTTTCAAGTGAAAATTAGAATTTTGCAAAATTTGTAGCTGCCATTTTGAGCTTGACAGCTTTCCAAAACTCACATATTTTTTATTCTGATGAGATTGGTGATGATGTTAACAGATGTCATTTTCTTGGTACTGAATAAAGACATACATAATCATTTATAAGATCTGTGTATTTCTTGAACCAAATTTTCCAGATGACCAATACTTAATATTACAAAAACCATGTGTAAAATGTTTGTTTAAGGGGCAAGATATATGAATGGATGTTTTTGATGAATGAATTTTAATGTAACTATGCAAATTTCATTAATATAATTTCTGACTTCCTGTTGCAACTAATCTCTAAGAAATTTCTTGTTGAGTTTTGATATAGTATCAAATTACTTCTTGTTGAGTTTTGATATAGTATCATACTCTAGTATGGATACTATAGTATCCATAGTATGGATATAGTAAGAATATGCATAATTATCTGGAAAAGATTTTAAAATAATCTTCCCTTTTCCAAGCATGTCTGTATAAGGTCAGATTTTCTTCATATACTTTAATATAATACATAATGCAATGAATCGAATGCAGAAGCAGGTATGAAAATTCAGCTATTTTCTTTTAAGCCAGACATTAAAAAGATCTACCAAAAAATGTACAATAAAGTTGTGCTTCTCCTTCATTGTTTCCATTTCAGAAAAAATAATTATTTTTCCAGAAATCTATTACCTATGTTAATAGGTAAAAAGTTAGCATTATTTTAAGTGCATTAATTAATATTTTTTAAATTGCTCAGTTTTAATTTCTGAGATGGTAAACAGCAATTGACATAATCTACATAAACAAAACTTCTTTGAGTTCCTCAATAATTTTAAAATATAAAGGCTGTTTGAGATCAAAAAGCATGAATTACTGCCTTTATCTCTGTCTCTTCTTAAAAAAGGTAGGTAATTAAAGAGGGACCATATTTTTGTCCTCAATGCAAAAAAAAAAAAAAAAAACCAACAACAACAACAACAACAACAACAAAAACAGCCAAAAAACCCCCAAACAGATACAAAAAGTTCATAATACCCTAAGGAAATTTCTGTTTTAAAGTTGAAATTAAAGTTGCAGCTTACATGTCTGAAAAGTAAATTAGAGATCCACATATCCAAAAATCTTTCTGGTTTATAGATATTTTAGCTAGAAGTCCTGTATAGCATATGAATGCAGAGTCATCTATTAGGTTGTATTTAAACTAAGACAATCGTTGCATAAATAAGTGCAACCATTAAAAATACAAAATAAGTCATCTAATTTGAATCAGTGAGCGACTTTCATATTTTGAAAATATATGTATTCTTTAATGCTCCCAGATTCAGTTATAAAAGAACTAGGAATTAAACAAACATCTTGTTTGCACGGATATAGTCATATCCCTTATTCCAATAACAAAAACGAAGCCAAATTGTGAAAATTCATGAAACAAGCAAGTGCTCACCGTTTCTTCAGAACATTTGCTAGTATGAGGAAGATTATATTTGGATGAGAGTAGTAGCTTAAGTTTCAACCAAATTCTATTAATTATAGTAAATTTCAACAATGATTGATCTAAATTACTGAGCTTCCAAGATTTTTCCATCAAATATTACCCAAAATAGGCTATTATCTCTGACTTAAAATAACTTCATTTTTAAGATTTCTCTCTCTCTATATGATATATGATATATAAGAT